>NW_027478571.1:486840-792245 GCF_051014685.1 Ptiloglossa arizonensis | reverse complement strand
TACGTTATACGTTATACGTTATACGTTATACGTTATACGTTATACGTTATACGTTATACGTTATACGTTATACGTTATACGTTATACGTTATACGTTATACGTTATACGTTATACGTTATACGTTTGACGTTTCACGTTATACGCTACACGTTATACGTTATACGTTATACGTTATACGTTATACGTGATACGTTATACTTTGTACGTTATACGTTATGCGTTATACGTTATACATTATACGTTATACGTTATACATTACATGTAATGCGTTATACGTTACACGTTATACGTTATACGTTATACGTTATACGTTATACGTTATACGTTAAACGTTATACGTTATACGTTATACGTTATACGTTATACGTTATACGTTATACGTTAGACGTTATACGTTATACGTTATACGTTATACGTTATACGTTATACGTTATACGTTATACTTTATACGATATAAGATATACGTTATACGTTATACGTTATACGTTATACGTTATACGTTATACGTTATACGTTATGCGTTATACGTTATACGTTATACGTTATACGTTATACGTTATACGTTATACGTTATACGTTATACGTTATACGTTATACGTTATACGTTATACGTTATACGTTATACGTTATACGTTATACGTTATACTTTATACGATATAAGATATACGTTATACGTTATACGTTATACGTTATACGTTATACGTTATACGTTATACGTTATACGTTATACGTTATACGTTATACGTTATACGTTATACGTTATACGTTATACTTTATACGATATAAGATATACGTTATACGTTATACGTTATACGTTATACGTTATACGTTATACGTTATACTTTATACGATATAAGATATACGTTATACGTTATACGTTATACGTTATACGTTATACGTTATACGTTATACGTTATGCGTTATACGTTATACGTTATACGTTATACGTTATACGTTATACGTTATACGTTATACGTTATACGTTATACGTTATACGTTATACGTTATACGTTATACGTTATACGTTATACGTTATACGTTATACGTTATACGTTATACGTTATACGTTATACGTTATACTTTATACGATATAAGATATACGTTATACGTTATACGTTATACGTTATACGTTATACGTTATACGTTATACGTTATGCGTTATACGTTATACGTTATACGTTATACGTTATACGTTATACGTTATACGTTATACGTTATACGTTATACGTTATACGTTATACGTTATACGTTATACGTTATACGTTATACGTTATACGCTATACGTTATACGTTGTACGTTATACGTTATAAGTTGTACGTTATACGATGTACGTTATACGTTGTACGTTATACGTTATAAGTTGTACGTTATACGATGTACGTTATACGTTATTCGTTATACGTAATTCGTTACACGTTATACGTTACACGTTATACGTTATACGTTTTACGATATACGATATACGTTATACGTTATACGTTATACGTTATACGTTATACTTTATACGTGATACGTTATACTTTGTACGTTATACGTTATGCGTTATACGTTATACATTATACGTTATACGTTATACATTACATGTAATGCGTTATACGTTACACGTTATACGTTATACGTTATACGTTATACGTTATACGTTATACGTTATATGTTATACGTTATACGTTATACGTTATACGTTATACGTTATACGTTATACGTTATACGTTATACGTTATACGTTATACGTTTTGCGATTTACGTTATTCGTTATATGTTATACGTTATACGATATACGTTATACGTTATACTTTATACGTTATACGTTATACGTTATACGTTATACGTTATACGTTATACGTTATACGTTACACGGTATACGATATACGTTATACGTTATTCATTATACGTTCTTCGTTACACGTTGTACGTTATGCGTTATGCGTTTTACGTTATTGGGTATACGTTACACGTTATACGTTATTCGTTATACGTTATACGTTAAACGTTATACGTTATACGTTATACGTTATACGTTATACGTTATACGTTAGACGTTATACGTTAGACGTTATACGTTATAAGTTATATGTTATACGTTATACGTTATACGTTATACGTTATACGTTATACGTTATACGTTATACGCTACACGTTATACGTTATACGTTATACGTTATACGTCATACGTTATACGTTATACGTTATGCGTTATACGTTATGCGTTATACGTTATACGTTATACGTTATACGTTATACGTTATACGTTATACGTTATACGTTACACGTTATACGTTATACGTTATACGTTATACGTACTTCGTTACACGTTATACGTTATACGTTATACGTTATACGTTTTACGATATACGATATACGTTATACGTTATACGTTATACGTTATACGTTATACGTTATACGTTAGACGTTATATGTAATACGTTATACGTTATACGTTATACGTTATACGTTATACGTTATACGTTATACGTTTGACGTTATACGTTATACGCTACACGTTATACGTTATACGTTATACGTTATACGTTATACGTTATACGTTATACGTTATACGTTATACGTTATACGTTATACGTTATACGTTATACGTTATACGTTATACGTTATACGTTATACGTTATACGTTATACGTTATACGTTATACGTTATACGTTATACGTTATACGTTATACGTTATACGTTATACGTTATACGTTATACGTTATACGTTATACGTTATACGTTATACGTTATACGTTATACGTTATACGTTATAGGTTATACGTTACACTTTATACGTTATAGGTGTTACGTTATACGTTATACGTTATACGTTATATGTTATACGTTATACGTTATACGTTATACGTTACACGTTAAACGTTATACGTTATACGTTATACGTTATACGTTATACATTATACGTTATACGTTATACGTTATGCGTTACACTTTATACGTTATAGGTGTTACGTTATACGTTATACGTTATACGTTATTCGTAATATGTTATACGTGATACGTTATACTTTGTACGTTATACGTTATACGTCATACGTTATAGGTTATACGTTATACGTTATACGTTATACGTTGTACGTTATACGTTATAAGTTGTACGTTATACGATATACGTAATAAGTTATTCTTTATACGTTCTTCGTTACACGTCATACGTTGTACGTTATACGTTATACGTTTTACGTTATTCGTTATACGTTATACGTTATACGATATACGTTATACGTTATACGTTATACGTTATACGTTATACGTTATACTTTATACGATATAAGATATACGTTATACGTTATACGTTATACGTTATACGTTATACGTTACACTTTATACGTTATGCGTTTTATGTTATTGGGTATACGTTACACGTTATACGTTATTCGTTATACGTTATACGTTATACGTTATACGTTATACGTTATACGTTATACGTTATACGTTATACGTTAGACGTTATACGTTATACGTTATACGTTATACGTTATACGTTATACGTTATACGTTATACGCTTGACGTTATACGTTATACGCTACACGTTATACGTTATACGTTATACGTTATACGTTATACGTTATACGTTTCACGTTATACATTATACGTTATACGTTATACGTTATACGTTATACGTTATACGTTATACGTTATACGTTATACGTTATACGTTATACGTTATACGTTATACGTTATACGTTATACGTTATACGTTACACGTTATACGTTACACGTTATACGTTACACGTTATACGTTATACGTTATACGTTATACGTTATACGTTATACGTTATACGTTATACGTTATACGTTATACGTTATACGTTATACGTTATACGTTATACGTTATACGTTATACGTTATACGTTGTACGTTATACGCTGTAAGTTGTACGTTATACGATATACGTTATACGTTATTCTTTATACGTTCTTCGTTACACGTTATACGTTATACGTTATACGTTATACGTTATACGTACTTCGTTACACGTTATACGTTATACGTCATACGTTATACGTTTTACGATATACGATATACGTTATACGTTATACGTTATACGTTATACGTTATACGTTATACGTTATACGTTATACGTTATACGTTATACGTTATACGTTATACGTTATACGTTATACGTTATACGTTGTACGTTATACGTTATAAGTTGTACGTTATACGATATACGTTATACGTTATTCTTTATACGTTCTTCGTTATACGTTATACGTTATACGTTATACGTTATACGTTATAAGTTATACGTTATACGTTATACGTTATACGTTATACGTCATACGTTATACGTTATACGTTATACGTTATACGTTATACGTTGTACGTTATACGTTATAAGTTGTACGTTATACGATATACGTTATAAGTTATTCTTTATACGTTCTTCGTTACACGTTATACGTTGTACGTTATACGTTATACGTTTTACGTTATTCGTTATACGTTATACGTTATACGATATACGTTATACGTTATACGTTATACGTTATACGTTATACGTTATACTTTATACGATATAAGATATACGTTATACGTTATACGTTATACGTTATACGTTATACGTTATACGTTACACTTTATACGTTATGCGTTTTACGTTATTAAGTATACGTTACACGTTATACGTTATTCGTTATACGTTATACGTTATACGTTATACGTTATACGTTATACGTTATACGTTAGACGTTATACGTTATACGTTATACGTTATACGTTATACATTATACGTTATACGTTATACGCTTGACGTTATACGTTATACGCTACTCGTTATACGTTATACGTTATACGTTATACGTTATACGTTATACGTTTCACGTTATAGATTATACGTTATACGTTATACGTTATACGTTATACGTTATACGTTATACGTTATACGTTATACGTTATACGTTATACGTTATACGTTATACGTTATACGTTATACGTTATACGTTATACGTTATTCGTTATACGTTACACTTTATACGTTATACGTGTTACGTTATACGTTATACGTTATACGTTATTCGTAATACGTTATAAGTTGTACGATATACGATATACGTTATACGTTATTCTTTATACGTTCTTCGTTACACGTTATACGTTATACGTTATACGTTATACGTTTTACGTTATTAGTTATATGTTTTACTTTATACGATATACGTTATACGTTATACGTTATACGTTATACGTTATACGTTATACGTTATACGTTATACGTTATACGTTATACGTTATACGTTATACGTTATACGTTATACGTTATACGTTATACGTTGTACGTTATACGTTATACGTTATACGTTATTCGTTATACGTTACACTTTATACGTTGTACGTGTTACGTTATACGTTATACGTTATACGTTATTCGTAATACGTTATAAGTTGTACGATATACGATATACGTTATACTTTATTCTTTATACGTTCTTCGTTACACGTTATACGTTATACGTTATACGTTATACGTTTTACGTTATTAGTTATATGTTTTACGTTATACGATATAAGTTATACGTTATACGTTATACGTTATACGTTATACGTTATACGTTATACGTTATACGTTATACGTTATACGTTATACGTTATACGCTATACGTTATACGTTATACGTTATACGTTATACGTTATACGTTATACGTTATACGTTATACGTTATACGTTATACGTTATACGTTATACGTTATACGTTATACGTTATGCGTTATACGTTATGCGTAATACGTTATACGTTATACGTTATACGTTATACGTTATACGTTATACGTTATACGTTATACGTTATACGTTATACGTTATACGTTATACGTTATACGTTATACGTTATACGTTATACGTTATACGTTATACGTTATACGTAATACGTTATACGTTATACGTTATACGTTATACGTTATACGTTATACGTTATACGTTATACGTTATACTTTACACTTTATACGTTATAGGTGTTACGTTATACCTTATACGTTATACGTTATATGTTATACGTTATACGTTATACGTTATACGTTACACGTTAAACGTTATACGTTATACGTTATACGTTATACGTTATACATTATACGTTATACGTTATACGTTATGCGTTACACTTTATACGTTATAGGTGTTACGTTATACGTTATACGTTATACGTTATTCGTAATATGTTATACGTGATACGTTATACTTTGTACGTTATACGTTATACGTCATACGTTATAGGTTATACGTTATACGTTATACGTTATACGTTGTACGTTATACGTTATAAGTTGTACGTTATACGATATACGTAATAAGTTATTCTTTATACGTTCTTCGTTACACGTCATACGTTGTACGTTATACGTTATACGTTTTACGTTATTCGTTATACGTTATACGTTATACGATATACGTTATACTTTATACGTTATACGTTATACGTTATACGTTATACTTTATACGATATAAGATATACGTTATACGTTATACGTTATACGTTATACGTTATACGTTACACTTTACACGTTATGCGTTTTATGTTATTGGGTATACGTTACACGTTATACGTTATTCGTTATACGTTATACGTTATACGTTATACGTTATACGTTATACGTTATACGTTATACGTTATACGTTATACGTTAGACGTTATACGTTATACGTTATACGTTATACGTTATACGTTATACGTTATACGTTATACGCTTGACGTTATACGTTATACGCTACACGTTATACGTTTTACGTTATACGTTATACGTTATACGTTATACGTTTCACGTTATACATTATACGTTATACGTTATACGTTATACGTTATACGTTATACGTTATACGTTATACGTTATACGTTGTACGTTATACGCTATAAGTTGTACGTTATACGATATACGTTATACGTTATTCTTTATACGTTCATCGTTACACGTTATACGTTATACGTTATACGTTATACGTTATACGTTATACGTTATACGTTATACGTTATACGTTATACGTTGTACGTTATACGTTATAAGTTGTACTTTATACGATATACGTTATACGTTATTCGTTATACGTACTTCGTCACACGTTATACGTTATACGTTATACGTTATACGTTATACGTTATACGTTACACTTTATACGTTAAAGGTGTTACGTTATACGTTATACGTTATACGTTATACGTTATACGTTATACGTTATACGTTATACGTTATACGTTGTACGTTATACGCTATAAGTTGTACGTTATACGATATACGTTATACGTTATTCTTTATACGTTCATCGTTACACGTTATACGTTATACGTTATACGTTATACGTTATACGTTATACGTTATACGTTATACGTTATACGTTATACGCTATACGTTATACGTTGTACGTTATACGGTATAAGTTGTACGTTATACGATGTACGTTATACGTTGTACGTTATACGTTATAAGTTGTACGTTATACGATGTACGTTATACGTTATTCGTTATACGTAATTCGTTACACGTTATACGTTACACGTTATAACGTTATACGTTTTACGATATACGATATACGTTATACGTTATACGTTATACGTTATACGTTATACTTTATACGTGATACGTTATACTTTGTACGTTATACGTTATACGTTATACGTTATACATTATACGTTATACGTTATACATTACATGTAATGCGTTATACGTTACACGTTATACGTTATACGTTATACGTTACACGTTATACGTTATACGTTTTACGATATACGATATACGTTATACGTTATACGTTATACGTTATACGTTATACGTTATACGTTATACGTTATACGTTTGCGTTTTACGTTATTCATTATATGTTATACGTATACGATATATGTTATACGTTATACTTTATACGTTATACGTTATACGTTATACGTTATACGTTATACGTTATACGTTATACGTTATACGTTATACGTTATACGATATACGTTATACGTTATTCATTATACGTTCATCGTTACACGTTGTACGTTATACGTTATGCGTTATGCGTTTTACGTTATTGGGTATACGTTACACGTTATAAGTTATTCGTTATACGTTATACGTTAAACGTTATACGTTATACGTTATACGTTATACGTTATACGTTATACGTTAGACGTTATACGTTAGACGTTATACGTTAGACGTTATATGTTATACGTTATACGTTATACGTTATACGTTATACGTTATACGTTATACGTTATACGTTATATGCTACACGTTATACGTTATACGTTATACGTTATACGTCATACGTTATACGTTATACGTTATGCGTTATACGTTATGCGTTATACGTTATACGTTATACGTTATACGTTATACGTTATACGTTATACGTTATACGTTATACGTTATACGTTATACGTTATACGTTATACGTTATACGTTATACGTTATACGTTATACGTTATACGTTGTACGTTATACGTTATAAGTTGTACTTTATACGATATACGTTATATTTCGTTACTTCGTATACGTACTTCGTTACACGTTATACGTTTTACGTTATACGTTATACGTTATACGTTATACGTTACACTTTATACGTTAAAGGTGTTACGTTATACGTTATACGTTATACGTTATTCGTAATACGTTATACGTGATACGTTATACTTTGTACGTTATACGTTATACGTTATACGTTATACATTATACGTTATACGCTATACATTTCATGTTATGCGTTATACGTTATACGTTATACGTTATACGTTATACGTTATACGTTATACGTTATACGTTATACGTTATACGTTATACGTTATACGTTATACGTTATACGTTATACGTTATACGTTATACGTTATACGTTATACGTTATACGTTATACGTTATACGTTATACGTTATACGTTATACGTCATACGTTATACGTTATACGTTATACGTTATACGTTATACGTTATACGTTATACGTTATACGTTATACGTTATACGTTATACGTCATACGTTATACGTTATACGTTATACGTTATACGTTATACGTTATACGTTATACGTTATACGTTATACGTTATACGTTATACGTTATACGTTATACGTTATACGTTATACGTTATACGTTATACGTTTTTACGTTATACGTTATACGTTTGACGTTACACGTTATACGCTACACGTTATACGTTATACGTTATACGTTATACGTTATACGTTATACGTTATACGTTATACGTTATACGTTATACGTTATACGTTATACGTTATACGTTATACGTTATACGTTATACGTTATACGTTATACGTTATACGTTATACGTTATACGTTATACGTTATACGTTATACGTTATACGTTATACGTTATACGTTATACGTTATACGTTATACGTTATACGTTATACGTTATACGTTATACGTTATACGTTAGACGTTAATATGTAATACGTTATACGTTATACGTTATACGTTATACGTTATACGTTATACGTTATACGTTTGACGTTATACGTTATACGCTACACGTTATACGTTACACGTTATACGTTATACGTTATACGTTATACGTTATACGTTATACGTTATACGTTATACGTTATACGTTATACGTTATACGTTATACGTTATACGTTATACGTTATACGTTACACGTTATACGTTATACGTTATACGTTATACGTTATACGTTATACGTTATACGTTATACGTTATACGTTATACGTTATACGTTATACGTTATACGTTATACGTTATACGTTATACGTTTGACGTTATACGTTATACGCTACACGTTATACGTTATACGTTATACGTTATACGTTATACGTTATACGTTATACGTTATACGTTATACGTTATACGTTATACGTTATACGTTATACGTTATACGTTATACGTTATACGTTATACGTACTTCGTTACACGTTATACGTTATACGTTATACGTTATACGTTATACGTTATACGTTATACGTTATACGTTATACGTTATACGTTATACGTTATACGTTATACGTATACGTTATACGTTATACGTACTTCGTTACACGTTATACGTTATACGTTATACGTTATACGTTTTACGATATACGATATTACGTATCGTTATACGTTATACGTTATACGTTATACTTACGTTATACGTTAGACGTTATATGTATACGTTATACGTTATACGTTATACGTTATACGTTATACGTTATACGTTATACGTTATTACGTTAATACGTTTGACGTTATACGTTATACGCTACACGTTATACGTTATACGTTATACGTTATACGTTATACGTTATACGTTATACGTTATACGTTATACGTTATACGTTATACGTTATACGTTATAAGTTGTACGTTATACGATATACGTTATACGTTATTCGTTATACGTACTTCGTTACACGTTATACGTTAAACGTTATACGTTACGTTACGTTATACGTTATACGTTATACGTTATACGTTAGACGTTATACATTAGACGTTATACGTTATACGTTATATGTTATACGTTATACGTTATACGTTATACGTTATACGTTATACGTTATACGTTATACGTTATACGTTATACGTTATACGTTATACGTTATACGTTATACGTTTTGCGTTTTACGTTATTCGTTATATGTTATACGTTATACGATATACGTTATACGTTATACTTTATACGTTATACGTTATACGTTATACGTTATACGTTATACGTTATACGTTATACGTTATACGTTATACGATATACGTTATACGTTATTCATTATACTTTCTTCGTTACACGTTGTACGTTATACGTTATGCGTTATGCGTTTTACGTTATTGGGTATACGTTACACGTTATACGTTATTCGTTATACGTTATACGTTAAACGTTATACGTTATACGTTATACGTTATACGTTATACGTTATACGTTATACGTTAGACGTTATACGTTAGACGTTACACGTTATACGTTATATGTTATACGTTATACGTTATACGTTATACGTTATACGTAATACGTTATACGTTATATGCTACACGTTATACGTATACGTTATACGTTATACGTCATACGTTATACGTTATGCGTTATACGTTATGCGTTATACGTTATACGTTATACGTTATACGTTATACGTTATACGTTACACGTTATACGTTACACGTTATACGTTACACGTTATACGTTACACGTTATACGTTACACGTTATACGTTACACGTTATACGTTACACGTTATACGTTATACGTTATACGTTATACGTTATACGTTATACGTTATACGTTATACGTTATACGTTATACGTTATACGTTATACGTTATACGTTATACGTTATACGTTATACGTTATACGTTATACGTTATACGTTATACGTTATACGTTATACGTTATACGTTATACGTTATACGTTATACGTTATACGTTATACGTTATACGATATACGTTATACGTTATACGTTATACGTCATACGTTATACGTTATACGTTATGCGTTATACGTTATACGTTATACGTTATACGTTATACGTTATACGTTATACGTTATACGTTATACGTTATACGTTTTGCGTTTTACGTTATTCGTTATATGTTATACGTTATACGATATACGTTATACGTTATAGCTTTATACGTTATACGTTATACTGTTATACGTTATACGTTATACGTTATACGTTATACGTTTTGCGTTTTACGTTATTCGTTATATGTTATACGTTATACGATATACGTTATACGTTATACTTTATACGTTATACGTTATACGTTATACGTTATACGTTATACGTTATACGTTATACGTTATACGTTATACGTTATACGTTATACGTTATACGTTATACGTTATACGTTATACGTTGTACGTTATACGTTATAAGTTGTACTTTATACGATATACGTTATACGTTATTCGTTATACGTACTTCGTTACACGTTATACGTTTTACGTTATACGTTATACGTTATACGTTATACGTTACACTTTATACGTTAAAGGTGTTACGTTATACGTTATACGTTATACGTTATTCGTAATACGTTATACGTGATACGTTATACTTTGTACGTTATACGTTATACGTTATACGTTATACATTATACGTTATACGCTATACATTTCATGTTATGCGTTATACGTTATACGTTATACGTTATACGTTATACGTTATACGTTATACGTTATACGTTATACGTTATACGTTATACGTTATACGTTATACGTTATACGTTATACGTTATACGTTATACGTTATACGTTATACGTTATACGTTATACGTTATACGTTATACGTCATACGTTATACGTTATACGTTATACGTTATACGTTATACGTTATACGTTATACGTTATACGTTATACGTTATACGTTATACGTCATACGTTATACGTTATACGTTATACGTTATACGTTATACGTTATACGTTATACGTTATACGTTATACGTTATACGTTATACGTTATACGTTATACGTTTTACGTTATACGTTATACGTTTGACGTTACACGTTATACGCTACACGTTATACGTTATACGTTATACGTTATACGTTATACGTTATACGTTATACGTTATACGTTATACGTTATACGTTATACGTTATACGTTATACGTTATACGTTATACGTTATACGTTATACGTTATACGTTATACGTTATACGTTATACGTTATACGTTATACGTTATACGTTATACGTTATACGTTATACGTTATACGTTATACGTTATACGTTATACGTTAATACGTTATACGTTATACGTACTTCGTTACACGTTATACGTTATACGTTATACGTTATACGTTTTACGATATACGATATACGTTATACGTTATACGTTATACGTTATACGTTATACGTTATACGTTAGACGTTATATGTAATACGTTATACGTTATACGTTATACGTTATACGTTATACGTTATACGTTATACGTTTGACGTTATACGTTATACGCTACACGTTATACGTTATACGTTATACGTTATACGTTATACGTTATACGTTATACGTTATACGTTATACGTTATACGTTATACGTTATACGTTATACGTTATACGTTATACGTTATACGTTATACGTTATACGTTATACGTTATACGTTATACGTTATACGTTATACGTTATACGTTATACGTTATACGTTATACGTTATACGTTATACGTTTGACGTTATACGTTATACGCTACACGTTATACGTTATACGTTATACGTTATACGTTATACGTTATACGTTATACGTTATACGTTATACGTTATACGTTATACGTTATACGTTATACGTTATACGTTATACGTTATACGTTATACGTACTTCGTTACACGTTATACGTTATACGTTATACGTTATACGTTATACGTTATACGTTATACGTTATACGTTATGCGTTATACGTTATACGTTATACGTTATACGTTATACGTTATACGTTATACGTTATACGTTATACGTTATACGTACTTCGTTACACGTTATACGTTATACGTTATACGTTATACGTTTTACGATATACGATATACGTTATACGTTATACGTTATACGTTATACGTTATACGTTATACGTTAGACGTTATATGTAATACGTTATACGTTATACGTTATACGTTATACGTTATACGTTATACGTTATACGTTATACGTTTGACGTTATACGTTATACGCTACACGTTATACGTTATACGTTATACGTTATACGTTATACGTTATACGTTATACGTTATACGTTATACGTTATACGTTATACGTTATACGTTATAAGTTGTACGTTATACGATATACGTTATACGTTATTCGTTATACGTACTTCGTTACACGTTATACGTTATACGTTATACGTTATACGTTATACGTTATACGTTATACGTTATACGTTACACTTTATACGTTAAAGGTGTTACGTTATACGTTATACGTTATACGTTATTCGTAATACGTTATACGTGATACGTTATACTTTGTACGTTATACGTTATACGTTATACGTTATACATTATACGTTATACGTTATACATTACATGTTATGCGTTATACGTTATACGTTATACGTTATACGTTATACGTTATACGTTATACGTTATACGTTATACGTTATACGTTATACGTTATACGTTATACGTTATACGTTATACGTTATACGTTATACGTTATACGTTATACGTTATACGTTATACGTTATACGTTATACGTTATACGTTATACGTGATACGTTATACGTTATACGTTATACGTTATACGTTATACGTTATACGTTATACGTTATACGTTATACGTTTTGCGTTTTACGTTATTCGTTATATGTTATACGTTATACGATATACGTTATACGTTATACTTTATACGTTATACGTTATACGTTATACGTTATACGTTATACGTTATACGTTATACGTTATACGTTATACGATATACGTTATACGTTATTCATTATACGTTCTTCGTTACACGTTGTACGTTATACGTTATGCGTTATGCGTTTTACGTTATTGGGTATACGTTACACGTTATACGTTATTCGTTATACGTTATACGTTATACGTTATACGTTATACGTTATACGTTATACGTTGTACGTTATACGCTATAAGTTGTACGTTATACGATATACGTTATACGTTATTCTTTATACGTTCTTCGTTACACGTTATACGTTATACGTTATACGCTATGC
Source organism: Ptiloglossa arizonensis (assembly GCF_051014685.1). NCBI lineage: Eukaryota > Metazoa > Arthropoda > Insecta > Hymenoptera > Colletidae > Ptiloglossa > Ptiloglossa arizonensis. The sequence continues at coordinate 777,649 of NW_027478571.1, read as the reverse complement.
GTTATACGATACACTTTATACGTTATAGGTGTTACGTTATACGTTATACGTTATACGTTATTCGTAATACGTTATACGTGATACGTTATACTTTGTACGTTATACGTTATACGTTATACGTTATACATTATACGTTATACGTTATACATTACATGTTATGCGTTATACGTTATACGTTAAACGTTATACGTTATACGTTATACGTTATACGTTATACGTTATACGTTATACGTTATACGTTATACGTTATACGATATACGTTATACGTTATACGTTATACGTTATACGTTATACGTTATACGTTATACGTTATACGTTATACGTTATACGTTATACGTTATACGTTATACGTTATACGTTATACGTTATACGTTATACGTTATACGTTATACGTTATACGTTATACGTTATACGTTATACGTTATACGTTATACGTTATACGTTATACGTTATACGTTATACGTGATACGTTATACGTTATACGTTATACGTTATACGTTATACGTTATACGTTATACGTTATACGTTATACGTTATACGTTATACGTTATACGTTATACGTTATACGTTATACGTTATACGTTATACGTTATACGTTATACGTTATACGTTATACGTTTGACGTTACACGTTATACGCTACACGTTATACGTTATACGTTATACGTTATACGTTATACGTTATACGTTATACGTTATACGTTATACGTTATACGTTATACGTTATACGCTATACGTTATACGCTGTACGTTATACGTTATAAGTTGTACGTTATACGATGTACGTTATACGTTGTACGTTATACGTTATAAGTTGTACGTTATACGATGTACGTTATACGTTATTCGTTATACGTAATTCGTTACACGTTATACGTTACACGTTATACGTTATACGTTTTACGATATACGATATACGTTACACGTTATACGTTATACGTTATACGTTATACTTTATACGTGATACGTTATACTTTGTACGTTATACGTTATACGTTATACGTTATACATTATACGTTATACGTTATACATTACATGTCATGCGTTATACGTTACACGCTATACGTTATACGTTATACGTTATACGTTATACGTTATACGTTATATGTTATACGTTATACGTTATACGTTATACGTTATACGTCATACGTTATACGTTACACGTTATACGTTATACGTTATACGTTATACGTTTTGCGTTTTACGTTATTCGTTATATGTTATACGTTATACGATATACGTTATACGTTATACTTTATACGTTATACGTTATACGTTATACGTTATACGTTATACGTTATACGTTATACGTTATACGTTATACGATATACGTTATACGTTATTCATTATACGTTCTTCGTTACACGTTGTACGTTATACGTTATGCGTTATGCGTTTTACGTTATTGGGTATACGTTATACGTTATACGTTATTCGTTATACGTTATACGTTAAACGTTATACGTTATACGTTATACGTTATACGTTATACGTTATACGTTAGACGTTATACGTTAGACGTTATACGTTATACGTTATATGTTATACGTTATACGTTATAAGTTATACGTTATACGTTATACGTTATACGTTATACGCTACACGTTATACGTTATACGTTATACGTTATACGTCATACGTTATACGTTATACGTTATGCGTTATACGTTATGCGTTATACGTTATACGTTATACGTTATACGTTATACGTTATACGTTATACGTTATACGTTATACGTTATACGTTATACGTTATACGTTATACGTTACACGTTATACGTTACACGTTATACGTTACACGTTAAACGTTATACGTTATACGTTATACGTTATACGTTATACGTTATACGTTATACGTTATACGTTATACGTTATACGTTATACGTTATACGTTATACGTTATACGTTATACGTTATACGTTATACGTTATACGTTATACGTTATACGTTATAAGTTGTACGTTATACGATATACGTTATACGTTATTCGTTATACGTACTACGTTACACGTTATACGTTATACGTTATACGTTATACGTTATACGTTATACCATATACGTTACACTTTATACGTTAAAGGTGTTACGTTATACGTTATACGTTATACGTTATTCGTAATACGTTATACGTGATACGTTATACTTTGTACGTTATACGTTATACGTTATACGTTATACATTATACGTTATACGTTATACATTTCATGTTATGCGTTATACGTTATACGTTATACGTTACACGTTATACGTTACACGTTATACGTTACACGTTATACGTTACACGTTAAACGTTATACGTTATACGTTATACGTTATACGTTATACGTTATACGTTATACGTTATTCTTTACACGTTATACGTTATACGTTATACGTTATACGTTATACGTTATACGTGATAAGTTATACGTTACATGCTATACGTTATACGTTATACGTTATACGTTATACGTTATACGTTATACGTTATACGTTATACGTTATACGTTACACGTTATACGTTACACGTTATACGTTACACGTTATACGTTACACGTTAAACGTTATACGTTATACGTTATACGTTATACGGTATACGTTATACGTTATACGTTATACGTTATACGTTATTCTTTATACGTTATACGTTATACGTTATACGTTATACGTTATACGTTATACGTTATACGTGATAAGTTATACGTTACATGCTATACGTTATACGTTATACGTTATATGTTGTACGTTATACGTTATACGTTATACGTTATACGTTATACGTTGTACGTTATACGTTATACGTTATACGTTATACGTTATACGTTATACGTTATACGTTATACGTTACACGTTATACGTTATACGTTATACGTTATACGTTATGAGTTACACGTTATACGTTATACGTTATACGTTGTACGTTATACGTTATACGTTATACGTTATACGTTATACGTTGTACGTTATACGTTATACGTTATACGTTATACGTTATACGTCATACGTTATACGTTATACGTTATACGTCATACGTTATACGTCATACGTTATTCGTTATACGTTATACGTTATACGTTATACGTTATACGTTTGACGTTATACGTTATACGCTACACGTTATACGTTATACGTTATACGTTATACGTTATACGTTATACGTTATACGTTATACGTTATACGTTATACGTTATACGTTATACGTTATACGTTATACGTTATACGTTATACGTTATACGTTATACGTTATACGTTATACGTTATACGTTATACGTTATACGTTATACGTTATACGTTATACGTTATACGTTATACGTTATACGTTATACGTTATACGTTATACGTTATACGTTATACGTTATACGTTATACGTTATACGTTATACGTTATACGTTATACGTTATACGTTATACGTTATACGTTATACGTTATACATTACAGGTTATGCGTTATACGTTATACGTTATACGTTATACGTTACACGTTATACGTTATACGTTATACGTTATACGCTACACGTTATACGTTATACGTTATACGTTATACGTCATACGTTATGCGTTATACGTTATGCGTTATACGTTATGCGTTATACGTTATACGTTATACGTTATACGTTATACGTTATACGTTATACGTTATACGTTATACGTTATACGTTATACGTTATACCTTATACGTTACACGTTATACGTTACACGTTATACGTTACACGTTAAACGTTATACGTTATACGTTATACGTTATACGTTATACGTTATACGTTATACGTTATACGTTATACGTTATACGTTATACGTTATACGTTATACGTTATACGTTATACGTTATACGTTATACGTTATACGTTATACGTTATAAGTTGTACGTTATACGATATACGTTATACGTTATTCGTTATACGTACTTCGTTACACGTTATACGTTATACGTTATACGTTATACGTTATACGTTATACGTTATACGTTATACGTTACACTTTATACGTTAAAGGTGTTACGTTATACGTTATACGTTATACGTTATTCGTAATACGTTATACGTGATACGTTATACTTTGTACGTTATACGTTATACGTCATACGTTATACATTATACGTTATACGTTATACATTTCATGTTATGCGTTATACGTTATACGTTATACGTTACACGTTATACGTTACACGTTATACGTTACACGTTATACGTTACACGTTAAACGTTATACGTTATACGTTATACGTTATACGTTATACGTTATACGTTATACGTTATTCTTTACACGTTATACGTTATACGTTATACGTTATACGTTATACGTTATACGTTATACGTTATACGTTATACGTGATAAGTTATACGTTACATGCTATACGTTATACGTTATACGTTATACGTTGTACGTTATACGTTATACGTTATACGTTATACGTTATACGTTGTACGTTATACGTTATACGTTATACGTTATACGTTATACGTTATACGTTATACGTTATACGTTATACGTCATACGTTATACGTTATACGTTATGCGTTATACGTTATGCGTTATACGTTATACGTTATACGTTATACGTTATACGTTATACGTTATACGTTATACGTTATACGTTATACGTTACACGTTATACGTTACACGTTATACGTTACACGTTATACGTTACACGTTAAACGTTATACGTTATACGTTATACGTTATACGTTATACGTTATACGTTATACGTTATACGTCATACGTTATACGTCATACGTTATTCGTTATACGTTATACGTTATACGTTATACGTTATACGTTTGACGTTATACGTTATACGCTACACGTTATACGTTATACGTTATACGTTATACGTTATACGTTATACGTTATACGTTAGAAGTTATACGTTAGACGTTATACGTTATACGTTATATGTTATACGTTATACGTTATACGTTATACGTTATACGTTATACGTTATACGTTACACGTTATACGTTACACGTTATACGTTACACGTTATACGTTACACGTTAAACGTTATACGTTATACGTTACACGTTATACGTTATACGTTATACGTTATACGTTATACGTTATACGTTACACGTTATACGTTATACGTTATACGTTATACGTTATACGTTATACGTTATACGTTATACGTTATACGTTATACGTTATACGTGATAAGTTATACGTTACATGCTATACGTTATACGTTATACGTTATACGTTGTACGTTATGCGTTATACGTTATACGTTATACGTTATACGTTGTACGTTATACGTTATACGTTATACGTTATACGTTATACGTTATACGTTATACGTTATACGTTACACGTTATACGTTACACGTTATACGTTATACGTTATGAGTTACACGTTATACGTTATACGTTATACGTTGTACGTTATACGTTATACGTTATACGTTATACGTTATACGTTGTACGTTATACGTTATACGTTATACGTTATACGTTATACGTCATACGTTATACGTTATACGTTATACGTCATACGTTATACGTCATACGTTATTCGTTATACGTTATACGTTATACGTTATACGTTATACGTTTGACGTTATACGTTATACGCTACACGTTATACGTTATACGTTATACGTTATACGTTATACGTTATACGTTATAAGTTGTACGTTATACGATATACGTTATACGTTATTCGTTATACGTACTTCGTTACACGTTATACGTTATACGTTATACGTTATACGTTATACGTTATACGTTATACGTTACACTTTATACGTTAAAGGTGTTACGTTATACGTTATACGTTATACGTTATTCGTAATACGTTATACGTGATACGTTATACTTTGTACGTTATACGTTATACGTTTTACGTTATACATTATACGTTATACGTTATACATTTCATGTTATGCGTTATACGTTATACGTTATACGTTACACGTTATACGTTACACGTTATACGTTACACGTTATACGTTACACGTTAAACGTTATACGTTATACGTTATACGTTATACGTTATACGTTATACGTTATACGTTATACGTTATTCTTTATACGTTACACGTTATACGTTATACGTTATACGTTATACGTTATACGTGATAAGTTATACGTTACATGCTATACGTTATACGTTATACGTTATACGTTATACGTTATACGTTATACGTTATACGTTATACGTTATACGTTACACGTTATACGTTACACGTTATACGTTACACGTTATACGTTACACGTTAAACGTTATACGTTATACGTTATACGTTATACGTTATACGTTATACGTTATACGTTATACGTTATTCTTTATACGTTATACGTTATACGTTATACGTTATACGTTATACGTTATACGTTATACGTTATACGTTATACGTGATAAGTTATACGTTACATGCTATACGTTATACGTTATACGTTATATGTTGTACGTTATACGTTATACGTTATACGTTATACGTTATACGTTGTACGTTATACGTTATACGTTTTACGTTATACATTATACGTTATACGTTATACATTTCATGTTATGCGTTATACGTTATACGTTATACGTTACACGTTATACGTTACACGTTATACGTTACACGTTATACGTTACACGTTAAACGTTATACGTTATACGTTATACGTTATACGTTATACGTTATACGTTACACGTTATACGTTATACGTTATACGTTATACGTTATGAGTTACACGTTATACGTTATACATTACAGGTTATGCGTTATACGTTATACGTTATACGTTATACGTTATACGTTACACGTTATACGTTATACGTTATACGTTATACGCTACACGTTATACGTTATACGTTATACGTTATACGTCATACGTTATACGTTATACGTTATGCGTTATACGTTATGCGTTATACGTTATACGTTATACGTTATACGTTATACGTTATACGTTATACGTTATACGTTATACGTTATACGTTATACGTTATACGTTACACGTTATACGTTACACGTTATACGTTACACGTTAAACGTTATACGTTATACGTTATACGTTATACGTTATACGTTATACGTTATACGTTATACGTTATACGTTATACGTTATACGTTATACGTTATACGTTATACGTTATACGTTATACGTTATACGTTATACGTTATACGTTATACGTTATAAGTTGTACGTTATACGATATACGTTATACGTTATTCGTTATACGTACTTCGTTACACGTTATACGTTATACGTTATACGTTATACGTTATACGTTATACGTTATACGTTATACGTTATACGTTACACTTTATACGTTAAAGGTGTTACGTTATACGTTATACGTTATACGTTATTCGTAATACGTTATACGTGATACGTTATACTTTGTACGTTATACGTTATACGTTATACGTTATACATTATACGTTATACGTTATACATTTCATGTTATGCGTTATACGTTATACGTTATACGTTACACGTTATACGTTACACGTTATACGTTACACGTTATACGTTACACGTTAAACGTTATACGTTATACGTTATACGTTATACGTTATACGTTATACGTTATACGTTATTCTTTACACGTTATACGTTATACGTTATACGTTATACGTTATACGTTATACGTTATACGTTATACGTTATACGTTATACGTTATACGTGATAAGTTATACGTTACATGCTATACGTTATACGTTATACGTTATATGTTGTACGTTATACGTTATACGTTATACGTTATACGTTATACGTTGTACGTTATACGTTATACGTTATACGTGATAAGTTATACGTTACATGCTATACGTTATACGTTATACGTTATATGTTGTACGTTATACGTTATACGTTATACGTTATACGTTATACGTTGTACGTTACACGTTAAACGTTATACGTTAAACGTTATACGTTATACGTTATACGTTATACGTTATACGTTATACGTTATACGTTATACGTTATACGTTATTCTTTATACGTTATACGTTATACGTTATACGTTATACGTTATACGTTATACGTTATACGTGATAAGTTATACGTTACATGCTATATGTTATACGTTATACGTTATATGTTGTACGTTATACGTTATACGTTATACGTTATACGTTATACGTTGTACGTTATACGTTATACGTTATACGTTATACGTTATACGTTATACGTTATACGTTATACGTTACACGTTGTACGTTATACGTTATACGTTATACGTTATACGTTATACGTTGTACGTTATACGTTATACGTTATACGTTATACGTTATACGTTATACGTTATACGTTATACGTTATACGTCATACGTTATACGTTATACGTTATGCGTTATACGTTATGCGTTATACGTTATACGTTATACGTTATACGTTATACGTTATACGTTATACGTTATACGTTATACGTTATACGTTACACGTTATACGTTACACGTTATACGTTACACGTTATACGTTACACGTTAAACGTTATACGTTATACGTTATACGTTATACGTTATACGTTATACGTTATACGTTATACGTTATTCTTTATACGTTATACGTTATACGTTATACGTTATACGTTATACGTTATACGTTATACGTGATAAGTTATACGTTACATGCTATACGTTATACGTTATACGTTATATGTTGTACGTTATACGTTATACGTTATACGTTATACGTTATACGTTGTACGTTATACGTTATACGTTATACGTTATACGTTATACGTTATACGTTATACGTTATACGTTACACGTTATACGTTATACGTTATACGTTATACGTTATGAGTTACACGTTATACGTTATACGTTATACGTTGTACGTTATACGTTATACGTTATACGTTATACGTTATACGTTGTACGTTATACGTTATACGTTATACGTTATACGTTATACGTCATACGTTATACGTTATACGTTATACGTCATACGTTATACGTCATACGTTATTCGTTATACGTTATACGTTATACGTTATACGTTATACGTTTGACGTTATACGTTATACGCTACACGTTATACGTTATACGTTATACGTTATACGTTATACGTTATGAGTTACACGTTATACGTTATACATTACAGGTTATGCGTTATACGTTATACGTTATACGTTATACGTTACACGTTATACGTTATACGTTATACGTTATACGCTACACGTTATACGTTATACGTTATACGTTATACGTCATACGTTATACGTTATACGTTATGCGTTATACGTTATGCGTTATACGTTATACGTTATACGTTATACGTTATACGTTATACGTTATACGTTATACGTTATACGTTATACGTTATACGTTATACGTTACACGTTATACGTTACACGTTATACGTTACACGTTAAACGTTATACGTTATACGTTATACGTTATACGTTATACGTTATACGTTATACGTTATACGTTATACGTTATACGTTATACGTTATACGTTATACGTTATACGTTATACGTTATACGTTATACGTTATACGTTATACGTTATACGTTATAAGTTGTACGTTATACGATATACGTTATACGTTATTCGTTATACGTACTTCGTTACACGTTATACGTTATACGTTATACGTTATACGTTATACGTTATACGTTATACGTTATACGTTATACGTTACACTTTATACGTTAAAGGTGTTACGTTATACGTTATACGTTATACGTTATTCGTAATAAGTTATACGTGATACGTTATACTTTGTACGTTATACGTTACACGTTATACGTTATACATTATACGTTATACGTTATACATTTCATGTTATGCGTTATACGTTATACGTTATACGTTACACGTTATACGTTACACGTTATACGTTACACGTTATACGTTACACGTTAAACGTTATACGTTATACGTTATACGTTATACGTTATACGTTATACGTTATACGTTATTCTTTACACGTTATACGTTATACGTTATACGTTATACGTTATACGTTATACGTGATAAGTTATACGTTACATGCTATACGTTATACGTTATACGTTATACGTTGTACGTTATACGTTATACGTTATACGTTATACGTTATACGTTGTACGTTATACGTTATACGTTATACGTTATACGTTATACGTTATACGTTATACGTTATACGTTATACGTCATACGTTATACGTTATACGTTATGCGTTATACGTTATGCGTTATACGTTATACGTTATACGTTATACGTTATACGTTATACGTTATACGTTATACGTTATACGTTATACGTTACACGTTATACGTTACACGTTATACGTTACACGTTAAACGTTATACGTTATACGTTATACGTTATACGTTATACGTTATACGTTATACGTTATACGTTATTCTTTATACGTTATACGTTATACGTTATACGTCATACGTTATACGTTATACGTTATACGTTATACGTTACATGCTATACGTTATACGTTATACGTTATACGTTGTACGTTATACGTTATACGTTATACGTTATACGTTATACGTTGTACGTTATACGTTATACGTCATACGTTATACGTTATACGTTATACGTCATACGTTATACGTCATACGTTATTCGTTATACGTTATACGTTATACGTTATACGTTATACGTTATACGTTATACGTTATTCTTTATACGTTATACGTTATACGTTATACGTTATACGTCATACGTTATACGTTATACGTTATACGTTATACGTTATACGTTATACGTTATACGTTATACGTTACACGTTATACGTTAGATGTTATACGTTATACGTTATACGTTATACGTTATACGTTATACGTTATACGTTATACGTTATACGTTATACGTTATACGTTATACGTTATACGTTATACGTTACACGTTATACGTTATACGTTATACGTTATACGTGAAACGTTATACGTTCTAGGTTATACCTTATACGTTATTCGTTATACGTTATACGTTATACGTTATTCGTTATACGTTATACGTTATACGTTATACGTTATACGTTATACGTTATACGTAATACGTTATACGTTATACGTTATACGTTATATGTTATACGTTATACGTTACACGTTATACGTTAGACGTTATACGTTATGCGTTATACGTTATACGTTATACGTTATACGTTATACGTTATACGTTATACGTTATACGTTATACGTTATACGTTATACGTTATACGTTATACGTTATACGTTATACGTTATACGTGATAAGTTATACGTTAGATGCTATACGTTATACGTTATACGTTATACGTTGTACGTTATACGTTATACGTTATAAGTTATACGTTATACGATATACGTCATACGTTATACGTCATACTTTATTCGTTATACGTTATACGTTACACGTTATACGTTATACGTTATACGTTATACGTTATACGTTATACGTTATACGTTATACGTTATACGTTATACGTTATACGTGATAAGTTATACGTTACATGCTATACGTTATACGTTATACGTTATACGTTGTACGTTATACGTTATACGTTATACGTTATACGTTATACGTTGTACGTTATACGTTATACGTCATACGTTATACGTTATACGTTATACGTTATACGTTATACGTTATACGTTACACGTTATACGTTATACGTTATACGTTATACGTTATACGTTATACGTGATAAGTTATACGTTATATGCTATACGTTATACGTTATACGTTATACGTTGTACGTTATACGTTATACGTTATACGTTATACGTTATACGTTGTACGTTATACGTTATACGTCATACGTTATACGTTATACGTTATACGTCATACGTTATACGTCATACGTTATTCGTTATACGTTATACGTTATACGTTATACGTTATACGTTATACGTTATTCTTTATACGTTATACGTTATACGTTATACGTTATACGTCATACGTTATACGTTATACGTTATACGTTATACGTTATACGTTATACGTTATACGTTATACGTTATACGTTACACGTTATACGTTAGATGTTATACGTTATACGTTATACGTTATACGTTATACGTTATACGTTATACGTTATACGTTATACGTTATACGTTATACGTTATACGTTATACGTTATACGTTATACGTTACACGTTATACGTTATACGTTATACGTTATACGTGAAACGTTATACGTTATACGTTATACCTTATACGTTATTCGTTATACGTTATACGTTATACGTTATTCGTTATACGTTATACGTTATACGTTATACGTTATACGTTATACGTTATACGTAATACGTTATACGTTATACGTTATACGTTATACGTTATACGTTATACGTTATACGTTATACGTTATACGTTATACGTTATACGTTATACGTTATACGTTATACGTTATACGTTATACGTTATACGTTATACGTTATACGTTATACGTTATACGTTCTTCGTTACACGTTATACGTTATACGTTATGCGTTATACGTATTACGTTATTCGTGATACGTTATACGTTATACGTTATACGTTATACGTTATACGGCATACGTTATACGTTATACGTTATGCGTTATACGTTATGCGTTATACGTTATACGTTATACGTTATACGTTATACGTTATAAGTTGTACGTTATACGATATACGTTATACGTTATTCGTTATACGTACTTCGTTACACGTTATACGTTATACGTTATACGTTATACGTTATACGTTATACGTTATACGTTATACGTTATACGTTATACGTTATACGTTATACGTTATACGTTATACGTTATACGTTATAAGTTGTACGTTATACGATATACGTTATACGTTATTCGTTATACGTACTTCGTTACACGTTATACGTTATACGTTATACGTTATACGTTATACGTTATACGTTATACGTTACACTTTATACGTTAAAGGTGTTACGTTATACGTTATACGTTATACGTTACTCGTAATACGTTATACGTGATACGTTATACTTTGTACGTTATACGTTATACGTTATACGTTATACATTATACGTTATACGTTATCCATTTCATGTTATGCGTTATACGTTATACGTTATACGTTACACGTTATACGTTACACGTTATACGTTACGCGTTATACGTTACACGTTAAACGTTATACGTTATACGTTATACGTTATACGTTATACGTTATACGTTATACGTTATTCTTTATACGTTATACGTTATACGTTATACGTTATACGTTATACGTTATACGTGATAAGTTATACGTTACATGCTATACGTTATACGTTATACGTTATACGTTATACGTTATACGTTATACGTTATACGTTATACGTTATACGTTACACGTTATACGATACACGTTATACGTTACACGTTATACGTTACACGTTAAACGTTATACGTTATACGTTATACGTTATACGTTATACGTTATACGTTATACGTTATACGTTATTCTTTATACGTTATACGTTATACGTTATACGTTATACGTTATACGTTATACGTTATACGTTATACGTGATAAGTTATACGTTACATGCTATACGTTATACGTTATACGTTATATGTTGTACGTTATACGTTATACGTTATACGTTATACGTTATACGTTGTACGTTATACGTTATAGGTTTTACGTTATACGTTATACGTTATACGTTATACGTTATACGTTATACGTTATACGTTACACGTTATACGTTATACGTTATACGTTATACGTTATGAGTTACACGTTATACGTTATACGTTATACGTTGTACGTTATACGTTATACGTTATACGTTATACGTTATACGTTGTACGTTATACGTTATAGGTTATACGTTATACGTTATACGTCATACGTTATACGTTATACGTTATACGTCATACGTTATACGTCATACGTTATTCGTTATACGTTATACGTTATACGTTATACGTTATACGTTTGACGTTATACGTTATACGCTACACGTTATGTTATACGTTATACGCTACACGTTTATACGTTATACGTTATACGTTATACGTTATACGTTATACGTTATACGTTATACGTTATACGTTATACGTTATACGTTATACGTTATACGTTATACGTTATACGTTATACGTTATACGTTATACGTTATACGTTATACGTTATACGTTATACGTTATACGTTATACGTTATACGTTATACGTTATACGTTATACGTTATACGTTATACGTCTATACGTTATACGTACGTATACGTTATACGTTATACGTTATACGTTTACGTTATACGTTATACGTTATACGTTAACGTTATACGTTATACGTTATACGTTATACGTTATACGTTATACGTTATACGTTATACGTTATACGTTATACGTTATACGTTATACGTTATACGTTATACGTTATACGTTATACGTTATACGTTATACGTTATACGTTACACTTTATACGTTAAAGGTGTTACGTTATACGTTATACGTTATACGTTATTCGTAATACGTTATACGTGATACGTTATACTTTGTACGTTATACGTTATACGTTATACGTTATACATTTCATGTTATGCGTTATACGTTATACGTTATACGTTACACGTTATACGTTACACGTTATACGTTACTACGTTATACGTTACACGTTAAACGTTAACGTTATACGTTATACGTTATACGTTATACGTTATACGTTATACGTTATACGTTATACGTTATACGTTATACGTTATACGTTATACGTTATACGTTATACGTGATACGTTATACGTTATGCTATACGTTATACGTTATACGTTATACGTTGTACGTTATACGTTATACGTTATACGTTATACGTTATACGTTGTACGTTATACGTTATACGTTATACGTTATACGTTATACGTTATACGTTATACGTTATACGTTATACGTTACGTTATACGTTATACGTTATACGTTATACGTTATACGTTATACGTTATACGTTATACGTTATACGTTATACGTTATACGTTATACGTTATACGTATACGTTATACGTTATACGTTATACGTTATACGTTATACGTTATACGTTATACGTTATACGTTATACGTTATACGTTATACGTTATACGTTATACGTTATACGTTATACGTTATACGTTATACGTTATACGTTATACGTTATACGTTATACGTTATACGTTATACGTTATACGTTATACGTTAGTACGTTATACGTTATACGTTGTACGTTATACGTTATACGTTATACGTTATTCTTTATACGTTACTTCGTTACACGTTTATACGTTATACGTTATACGTTATACGTTATGCGTTATACGTTACACTTTATACGTTATAGGTGTTACGTTATACGTTATACGTTATACGTTATTCGTAATACGTTATACGTGATACGTTATACTTTGTACGTTATACGTTATACGTTATACGTTATACATTATACGTTATACGTTATACATTACATGTTATGCGTTATACGTTATACGTTATACGTTATACGTTATACGTTATACGTTATACGTTATACGTTATACGTTATACGTTATACGTTATACGTTATACGTTCATACTCTATACGTTATACGTTATACGTTATACGTGATAAGTTATACGTTACATGCTATACGTTATACGTTATACGTTATACGTTGTACGTTATACGTTATACGTTATACGTTATACGTTATACGTTGTACGTTATACATTATTCGTTATACGTTATACGTTATACGTTATACGTTATACGTTATACGTTATACGTTATACGTTATACGTTATACGTGATAAGTTATACGTTACATGCTATACGTTATACGTTATACGTTATACGTTGTACGTTATACGTTATACGTTATACGTTATACGTTATACGTTATACGTTATACGTTATACGTTATACGTTATACGTTATACGTTATACGTTATACGTTATACGTTATACGTCATACGTTATACGTCATACGTTATTCGTTATACGTTATACGTTATACGTTATACGTTATACGTTATACGTTATACGTTATACGTTATACGTTATACGTTATACGTTATACGTTATACGTGATAAGTTATACGTTACATGCTATACGTTATACGTTATACGTTATACGTTGTACGTTATACGCTATACGTTATACGTTATACGTTATACGTTGTACGTTATACGTTATACGTCATACGTTATACGTTATACGTTATACGTCATACGTTATACGTCATACGTTATTCGTTATACGTTATACGTTATACGTTATACGTTATACGTTATACGTTATACGTTATACGTTATACGTTATACGTTATAAGTTATACGTTATACGTTATACGTTATACGTTATACGTTATACGTTATACGTTATACGTCATACGTTATACGTCATACGTTATTCGTTATACGTTATACGTTATACGTTATACGTTATACGTTATACGTTATACGTTATACGTTATACGTTATACGTTATACGTGATAAGTTATACGTTACATGCTATACGTTATACGTTATACGTTATACGTTGTACGTTATACGTTATACGTTATACGTTATACGTTATACGTTGTACGTTATACGTTATACGTCATACGTTATACGTTATACGTTGTACGTTATACGTTATACGTTATACGTTATACGTTATACGTTATACGTTATACGTTATACGTTATACGTTATACGTTATACGTTATACGTTATACGTTATACGTTATACGTTATACGTTATACGTTATACGTTATACGTTATACGTTATACGTTATACGTTATACGTTATACGTTATACGTTATACGTTATACGTTATACGTTATACGTTATACGTTATACGTTATACGTTATACGTTATACGTTATACGTTATACGTTATACGTTATACGTTATACGTTATACGTTATACGTTATACGTTATACGTTATACGTTATACGTTATACGTTATACGTTATACGTTATACGTCGTACGTTATACGTTGTACGTTATACGCTATAAGTTGTACGTTATACGATATACGTTATACGTTATTCTTTATACGTTCTTCGTTACACGTTATACGTTATACGTTATACGTTATACGTTATGCGTTATACGTTACACTTTATACGTTATAGGTGTTACGTTATACGTTATACGTTATACGTTATTCGTAATACGTTATACGTGATACGTTATACTTTGTACGTTATACGTTATACGTTATACGTTATACATTATACGTTATACGTTATACATTACATGTTATGCGTTATACGTTATACGTTATACGTTATACGTTATACGTTATACGTTATACGTTATACGTTATACGTTATACGTTATACGTTATACGTTATACGTTATACGTTATACGTCATACGTTATACGTCATACGTTATTCGTTATACGTTATACGTTATACGTTATACGTTATACGTTATACGTTATACGTTATACGTTATACGTGATAAGTTATACGTTACATGCTATACGTTATACGTTATACGTTATACGTTGTACGTTATACGTTATACGTTATACGTTATACGTTATACGTTGTACGTTATACATTATTCGTTATACGTTATACGTTATACGTTATACGTTATACGTTATACGTTATACGTTATACGTTATACGTTATACGTGATAAGTTATACGTTACATGCTATACGTTATACGTTATACGTTATACGTTGTACGTTATACGTTATACGTTATACGTTATACGTTATACGTTATACGTTATACGTTATACGTCATACGTTATACGTCATACGTTATTCGTTATACGTTATACGTTATACGTTATACGTTATACGTTATACGTTATACGTTATACGTTATACGTTATACGTTATACGTGATAAGTTATACGTTACATGCTATACGTTATACGTTATACGTTATACGTTGTACGTTATACGTTATACGTTATACGTTATACGTTATACGTTGTACGTTATACGTTATACGTCATACGTTATACGTTATACGTTATACGTGATAAGTTATACGTTACATGCTATACGTTATACGTTATACGTTATACGTTGTACGTTATACGTTATACATTATACGTTATACGTTATACGTTGTACGTTATACGTTATACGTCATACGTTATACGTTATACGTTATACGTCATACGTTATACGTCATACGTTATTCGTTATACGTTATACGTTATACGTTATACGTTATACGTTATACGTTATTCTTTATACGTTATGCGTTATACGTTATACCTTATACGTCATACGTTATACGTTATACGTTATACGTTATACGTTATACGTTATACGTTATACGTTATACGTTACACGTTATACGTTAGATGTTATACGTTATACGTTATACGTTATACGTGATAAGTTATACGTTACATGCTATACGTTATACGTTATACGTTATACGTTGTACGTTATACGTTATACGTTATACGTTATACGTTATACGTTATACGTTGTACGTTATACGTTATACGTTATACGTTATACGTTATACGTTATACGTTATACGTTATACGTTACACGTTATACGTTATACGTTATACGTTATACGTTATACGTTATACGTTATACGTTATACGTTATACGTTATACGTTATACGTTATACGTTATACGTTATACGGTATACGTTATACGTCATACGTTAAACGTCATACGTTATTCGTTATACGTTATACGTTATACGTTATACGGGATAAGTTATACGTTACATGCTATACGTTATACGTTATACGTTATACGTTGTACGTTATACGTTATACGTTATACGTTATACGTTATACGTTATACGTTATACGTTATTCTTTATACGTTATACGTTATACGTTATACGTTATACGTTATACGTTATACGTGATAAGTTATACGTTACATGCTATACGTTATACGTTATACGTTATACGTTGTACGTTATACGTTATACGTTATACGTTATACGTTATACGTTGTACGTTATACGTTATACGTTATACGTTATACGTTATACGTTATACGTTATACGTTATACGTTACACGTTATACGTTATACGTTATACGTTGTACGTTATACGTTATACGTTATACGTTATACGTTATACGTTGTACGTTATACGTTATACGTTATACGTAATACGTTATACGTCATACGTTATACGTTATACGTTATACGTCATACGTTATACGTCATACGTTATTCGTTATACGTTATACGTTATACGTTATACGTTATACGTTATACGATATTCTTTATACGTTATACGTTATACGTTATACGTTATACGTTATACGTCATACGTTATACGTTATACGTTATACGTTATACGTTATACGTTATACGTTATACGTTATACGTTATTCTTTATACGTTATACGTTATACGTTATACGTTATACGTTATACGTTATACGTTATTCTTTATACGTTATACGTTATACGTTATACGTTATACGTTATACGTTATACGTTATACGTTATACGTTATACGTTATACGTTATACGTTATACGTTATACGTTATACGTTATACGTTATACGTTATACGTTGTACGTTATACGTTGTACGTTATACGCTATAAGTTGTACGTTATACGATATACGTTATACGTTATTCTTTATACGTTCTTCGTTACACGTTATACGTTATACGTTATACGTTATACGTTATGCGTTATACGTTACACTTTATACGTTATAGGTGTTACGTTATACGTTATACGTTATACGTTATTCGTAATACGTTATACGTGATACGTTATACTTTGTACGTTATACGTTATACGTTATACGTTATACATTATACGTTATACGTTATACATTACATGTTATGCGTTATACGTTATACGTTATACGTTATACGTTATACGTTATACGTTATACGTTATACGTTATACGTTATACGTTATACGTTATACGTTATACGTTATACGTCATACGTTATACGTCATACGTTATTCGTTACACGTTATACGTTATACGTTATACGTTATACGTTATACGTTATACGTTATACGTGATAAGTTATACGTTACATGCTATACGTTATACGTTATACGTTATACGTTGTACGTTATACGTTATACGTTATACGTTATACGTTATACGTTGTACGTTCTACATTATTCGTTATACGTTATACGTTATACGTTATACGTTATACGTTATACGTTATACGTTATACGTTATACGTTATACGTGATAAGTTATACGTTACATGCTATACGTTATACGTTATACGTTATACGTTGTACGTTATACGTTATACGTTATACGTTATACGTTATACGTTATACGTTATACGTTATACGTCATACGTTATACGTCATACGTTATTCGTTATACGTTATACGTTATACGTTATACGTTATACGTTATACGTTATACGTTATACGTTATACGTTATACGTGATAAGTTATACGTTACATGCTATACGTTATACGTTATACGTTATACGTTGTACGTTATACGTTATACGTTATACGTTATACGTTATACGTTGTACGTTATACGTTATACGTCATACGTTATACGTTATACGTTATACGTGATAAGTTATACGTTACATGCTATACGTTATACGTTATACGTTATACGTTGTACGTTATACGTTATACATTATACGTTATACGTTATACGTTGTACGTTATACGTTATACGTCATACGTTATACGTTATACGTTATACGTCATACGTTATACGTCATACGTTATTCGTTATACGTTATACGTTATACGTTATACGTTATACGTTATACGTTATTCTTTATACGTTATGCGTTATACGTTATACCTTATACGTCATACGTTATACCGTTATACGTTATACGTTATACGTTACACGTTATACGTTAGATGTTATACGTTATACGTTATACGTTATACGTGATAAGTTATACGTTACATGCTATACGTTATACGTTATACGTTATACGTTGTACGTTATACGTTATACGTTATACGTTATACGTTATACGTTATACGTTGTACGTATACGTTATACGTTATACGTTATACGTTATACGTTATACGTTATACGTTATACGTTATACGTTATAGTTACGTTATACGTTATACGTTATACGTTATACGTTATACGTTATACGTTATACGTTATACGTTATACGTTATACGTTATACGTTATACGTTATACGTTATACGGTATACGTTATACGTCATACGTTATTCGTTATACGTTATACGTTATACGTTATACGTTATACGTTATACGGGATAAGTTATACGTTACATGCTATACGTTATACGTTATACGTTATACGTTGTACGTTATACGTTATACGTTATACGTTATACGTTATACGTTATACGTTATACGTTATTCTTTATACGTTATACGTTATACGTTATACGTTATACGTTATACGTTATACGTGATAAGTTATACGTTACATGCTATACGTTATACGTTATACGTTATACGTTGTACGTTATACGTTATACGTTATACGTTATACGTTATACGTTGTACGTTATACGTTATACGTTATACGTTATACGTTATACGTTATACGTTATACGTTATACGTTACACGTTATACGTTATACGTTATACGTTGTACGTTATACGTTATACGTTATACGTTATACGTTATACGTTGTACGTTATACGTTATACGTTTATACGTAATACGTTATACGTCATACGTTATACGTTATACGTTATACGTCATACGTTATACGTCATACGTTATTCGTTATACGTTATACGTTATACGTTATACGTTATACGTTATACGATATTCTTTATACGTTATACGTTATACGTTATACGTTATACGTTATACGTCATACGTTATACGTTATACGTTATACGTTATACGTTATACGTTATACGTTATACGTTATACGTTATTCTTTATACGTTATACGTTATACGTTATACGTTATACGTTATACGTTATACGTTATTCTTTATACGTTATACGTTATACGTTATACGTTATACGTTATACGTTATACGTGATAAGTTATACGTTACATGCTATACGTTATACGTTATACGTTATACGTTGTACGTTATACGTTATACGTTATACGTTATACGTTATACGTTGTACGTTATACGTTATACGTTATACGTTATACGTTATACGTTATACGTTATACGTTATACGTACACGTTATACGTTATACGTTATACGTTATACGTTATACGTTATACGTTATACGTTATACGTTATACGTTTACGTTATACGTTATACGTTATACGTTATTACGTTATATACGTTATACGTTATTCTTTATACGTTATACGTTATACGTTATACGTTATACGTTATACGTTATACATTATACGTTATACGTTATATATTACATGTTATGCGTTATACGTTATACGTTATACGTTATACGTTATACGTTATACGTTATATGTTATACGCTATACGTTATACGTTATACGTTATACGTTACATGCTATACGTTATACGTTATACGTTATACGTTATACGTTGCACGTTATACGTTTATACGTTATACGTTATACGTTAGACGTTATACGTTATACGTTATACGTTATACGTTATACGTCATACGTTATGCGTTATACGTTATACGTTATACGTTATACGTTACACGTTATACGTTATACGTTATACGTTATACGTTATACGTAATTCGTAATACCTTATACCTGACACGTTATACGTTCTACGTTATACGTTATACGTCATACGTTATTCGTTATACGTTATACGTTATACGTTATACGTTATTCTTTATACGTTATACGATATACGTTATACGTTATACGTCATACGTTATACGTTATACGTTATACGTTATACGTTATACGTTATACGTTATACGTTATACGTCATACGTTACACGTAATTCGTAATACGTTATACCTGATACGTTATACGTTCTACGTTATACGTTATACGTTATACGTTATACGTTATACGTCATACGTTATACGTTATACGTTATACGTTATACGTTATACGTTATACGTTATACGTTATACGTTATACGTTATACGTTATACGTTATAAGTTATGCGTTACATGCTATACGTTATACGTTATACGTTATACGTTATACGTTACACGTTATACGTTATACGTTATACGTTATACGTTATACGTTATACGTTATACGTTATACGTTATACGTTTTACGTTATACGTTATACGTTATACGTTATACGTTATACGTTATACGTTATACGTCATAGGTTATACGTTATACGTTATACGTTATGCGTTATACGTTATACATTATACGTTATACGTTATACGTTATACGTTATACGTTGTACGTTATACGTTATACATTGTACGTTATACGTTATTCGTAATACGTTATACCTGATACGTTATACGTTCTACGTTATACGTTATACGTTATACGTTATACGTTATACGTTATACGTTATACGTTATACGTTAAACGTTATACGTTATACGTTATACGTTATACGTTATACGTTACTTGCTATACGTTATACGTTATACGTTATACGTTATACGTTGTACGTTATACGTTATACGTTATACGTTATACGTTATACGTTATACGTTATACGTTATACGTTATACGTTATACGTCATACGTTATTCGTTATACGTTATACGTCATAGGTTATACGTTATACGTTATACGTTATGCGTTATACGTTATACGTTATACGTTATACGTTATACGTTATACGTTATACGTTGTACGTTATACGTTATACGTTATACGTTATACGTTATAGGTTATACGTTACACGTTATACGTTATACGTTATACGTTATACCTCATAAGTTATACGTCATAAGTTATACGATACACGTTATACGTTATACGAAATATGTAATACGTAATACGTTTTACGATATTCGTTATAGGTTCTTCGTTACACGTTATACGTTATACGTTATGCGTTATACGTTTTACGTTATTCGTGATACGTTATACGTTATACGTTATACGTTATACGTTATACGGTATACGTTATACGTTATACGTTATACGTTATTCGTTATACGTTATACGTTATACGTTATACGTTATACGTTATACGTTATACGTTATACGTTATACGTTATACGTTATACGTTATACGTAATACGTTATACGTTATACGTTATACGTTATACATTGTACGTTATACGTTATTCGTAATACGTTATACCTGATACGTTATACGTTCTACGTTATACGTTATACGTTATACGTTATACGTTATACGTTATACGTTATACGTTATACGTTAAACGTTATACGTTATACGTTATACGTTATACGTTATACGTTACTTGCTATACGTTATACGTTATACGTTATACGTTATACGTTGTACGTTATACGTTATACGTTATACGTTATACGTTATACGTTATACGTTATACGTTATACGTTATACGTTATACGTCATACGTTATTCGTTATACGTTATACGTCATAGGTTATACGTTATACGTTATACGTTATGCGTTATACGTTATACGTTATACGTTATACGTTATACGTTATACGTTATACGTTGTACGTTATACGTTATACGTTATACGTTATACGTTATAGGTTATACGTTACACGTTATACGTTACACGTTATACGTTATACCTCATAAGTTATACGTCATAAGTTATACGATACACGTTATACGTTATACGAAATATGTAATACGTAATACGTTTTACGATATTCGTTATAGGTTCTTCGTTACACGTTATACGTTATACGTTATGCGTTATACGTTTTACGTTATTCGTGATACGTTATACGTTATACGTTATACGTTATACGTTATACGGTATACGTTATACGTTATACGTTATACGTTATTCGTTATACGTTATACGTTATACGTTATACGTTATACGTTATACGTTATACGTTATACGTTATACGTTATACGTTATACGTTATACGTTATACGTAATACGTTATACGTTATACGTTATGCGTTATACGTAATACGTTATACGTTATACGTTATACGTTATACGTTATACGTTATACGTTATACGGTATACGTTATACGTTATACGTTATACGTCATACGTTATACGTTATATGTTATACGTTATTCTTTATACGTTATACGTTATACGTTATACGTTATACGACATACGTTATTCTTTATACGTTATACGTTATACGTTATACGTTATACGACATACGTTATACGTTATACGTTATACGTTATACGTTATACGTTATACGTTATACGTTATACGTTATACGTTATACGTTATACGTTATACGTTATACGTCAAAGGTTATACGTTATACGTTATACGTTATGCGTTATACGTTATACGTAATACGTTATACGTTATACGTTATACGTTGTACGTTACACGTTACACGTTATACGTTATACGGTATGCGTTATACGTTTTACGTTATTCGTGATACGTTATATGTGCTTCGTTATACGTCATACGTAACACGTTATACGTTATACGTTATACGTTGTACGTTACACGTTACACGTTATACGTTATACGGTATGCGTTATACGTTTTACGTTATTCGTGATACGTTATATGTGCCACGTTATACGTCATACGTAATACGTTATACGTTATACGTTATACCTTATAAGTTATACGTCACAAGATATAGGATACACGTTATACGTTATACGAAATATGTAATACGTAATACGTTTTACGATATTCGTTATACGTTCTTCGTTACACGTTATACGTTATACGTTATGCGTTATACGTTTTACGTTATACGTTATACGTTATATGTTATACGTTATTCTTTATACGTTATACGTTATACGTTATACGTTATACGACATACGTTATTCTTTATACGTTATACGTTATACGTTATACGTTATACGTTATACGTTATACGTTATACGTTAGACGTTATATGTAATACGTTATACGTTATACGTTATACGTTATACGTTATACGTTATACGTTATACATTATACGTTATACGTTATACGTTATACGTTATACGTTATACGTTATACGTTATACGTTATATGTTATACGTTATACGTTATACGTTATACGTTATACGTTATACGTTACATGCTATACGTTATACGTTATACGTTATACGTTATACGTTACACGTTATACGTTATACGTTATACGTTATACGTTATACGTTATACGTTATACGTTATACGTTATACGTTATACGTTATACGTTATACGTTATACGTCAAAGGTTATACGTTATACGTTATACGTTATGCATTATACGTTATACGTTATACGTTATATGTTATACGTTATACGTTATACGTTATACGTTATACGTTATACGTTACATGCTATACGTTATACGTTATACGTTATACGTTATACGTTACACGTTATACGTTATACGTTATACGTTATACGTTATACGTTATACGTTATACGTTATACGTCATAGGTTATACGTTATACGTTATACGATATGCGTTATACGTTATACGTTATACGTGATAAGTTATACGTTACATGCTATACGTTATACGTTATACGTTATACGTTGTACGTTATACGTTATACGTTATACGTTATACGTTATACGTTGTACGTTATACGTTATACGTCATACGTTATACGTTATACGTTATACGTCATACGTTATACGTCATACGTTATTCGTTATACGTTATACGTTATACGTTATACGTTATACGTTATACGTTATTCTTTATACGTTATACGTTATACGTTATACGTTATACGTCATACGTCATACGTTATACGTTATACGTTATACGTTATACGTTATACGTTATACGTTATACGTTACACGTTATACATTAGATGTTATACGTTATACGTTATACGTTATACGTTATACGTTATACGTTATACGTTATACGTTATACGTTATACGTTATACGATATACGTTATACGTTATACGTTACACGTTATACGTTATACGTTATACGTTATACGTGAAACGTTATACGTTATACGTTATACGTTATACGTTATTCGTTATACGTTATACGTTATACGTTATTCGTTATACGTTATACGTTATACGTTGTACGTTATACGTTATACGTTATACGTAATACGTTATACGTTATACGTTATACGTTATACGTTATACGTTATACGTTATACGTTATACGTTAGACGTTATACGTTATACGTTATACGTTATACGTTATACGTTATACGTTATACGTTGTACGTTATACGTTATACGTTATACGTTATACGTTATACGTTATACGTTATACGTTATACGTTGCACGTTATACGTTATACGTTATGCGTTATACGTTATACGTTATACGTTATACGTTATACGTTATACGTCATACGTTATACGTCATACGTTATACGTCATACGTTATTCGTTATACGTTATACGTTATACGTTATACGATATACGTTATACGTTATACGTTATTCTTTATACGTTATACGTTACACGTTATACGTTATACGTCATACGTTATACGTTATACGTTATACGTTATACGTTATACGTTATACGTTATACGTTATACGTTATACGTTATACGTTATACGTCATAGGTTATACGTTATACGTTATACGATATGCGTTATACGTTATACGTTATACGTGATAAGTTATACGTTACATGCTATACGTTATACGTTATACGTTATACGTTGTACGTTATACGTTATACGTTATACGTTATACGTTATACGTTGTACGTTATACGTTATACGTCATACGTTATACGTTATACGTTATACGTCATACGTTATACGTCATACGTTATTCGTTATACGTTATACGTTATACGTTATACGTTATACGTTATACGTTATTCTTTATACGTTATACGTTATACGTTATACGTTATACGTTATACGTCATACGTTATACGTTATACGTTATACGTTATACGTTATACGTTATACGTTACATGCTATACGTTATACGTTATACGTTATACGTTATACGTTACACGTTATACGTTATACGTTATACGTTATACGTTATACGTTATACGTTATACGTTATACGTTATACGTTATACGTTATACGTTATACGTTACACGTTATACGTTATACGTTATACGTTATACGTTATACGTTATACGTTATACGTTATACGTTATACGTTATACGTTATACGTTATACGTTATACGTTATACGTTATACGTCAAAGGTTATACGTTATACGTTATACGTTATGCGTTTTACGTTATACGTTATACGTTATACGTTATACGTTATACGTTATACGTTGTACGTTACACGTTATACGTTACATGCTATACGTTATACGTTATAGGTTATACGTTATACGTTACACGTTATACGTTATTCGTTATACGTTATACGTTATACGTTATACGTTATACGTTATACGTTATACGTTATACGTTATACGTTATACGTTATACGTTATACGTTATACGTTATACGTTATACGTTATACGTTATACGTTATACGTTATACGTTATAC
The DNA here is from genome assembly GCF_051014685.1 of Ptiloglossa arizonensis. Lineage (NCBI taxonomy): Eukaryota > Metazoa > Arthropoda > Insecta > Hymenoptera > Colletidae > Ptiloglossa > Ptiloglossa arizonensis. Next base: position 749,488 of record NW_027478571.1, on the reverse strand, counting down.
GTCAAAGGTTATACGTTATACGTTATACGTTATGCATTATACGTTATACGTTACATGCTATACGTTATACGTTATACGTTATACGTTATACGTTACACGTTATACGTTATACGTTATACGTTATACGTTATACGTTATACGTTATACGTTATACGTTATACGTTATACGTTACACGTTATACGTTATACGTTATACGTTATACGTTATACGTTATACGTTATACGTTATACGTTATACGTTATACGTTATACGTTATACGTTATACGTTATACGTCAAAGGTTATACGTTATACGTTATACGTTATGCGTTTTACGTTATACGTTATACGTTATACGTTATACGTTATACGTTGTACGTTACACGTTATACGTTACATGCTATACGTTATACGTTATACGTTATACGTTATACGTTACACGTTATACGTTATTCGTTATACGTTATACGTTATACGTTATACGTTATACGTTATACGTTATACGTTATACGTTATACGTTATACGTTATACGTTATACGTTATACGTTATACGTTATACGTTATACGTTATACGTTATACGTTATACGTTATACGTTATACGTTATACGTTATACGTCAAAGGTTATACGTTATACGTTATGCATTATACGTTATACGTTATACGTTATATGTTATAAGTTATACGTTATACGTTATACGTTATACGTTATACGTTACATGCTATACGTTATACGTTATACGTTATACGTTATACGTTACACGTTATACGTTATACGTTATACGTTATACGTTATACGTTATACGTTATACGTTATACGTCATAGGTTATACGTTATACGTTATACGATATGCGTTATACGTTATACGTTATACGTGATAAGTTATACGTTACATGCTATACGTTATACGTTATGCGTTATACGTTATACGTTATACGTTATACGTTATACGTTATACGTCATACGTTATACGTCATACGTTATTCGTTATACATTATACGTTATACGTTATACGATATACGTTATACGTTATACGTTATTCTTTATACGTTATACGTTACACGTTATACGTTATACGTCATACGTTATACGTTATACGTTATACGTTATACGTTATACGTTATACGTTATACGTCATACGTTATTCGTCATACGTTATACGTTATACGTTATACGATATACGTTATACGTTATACGTTATGCGTTATTCGTTATACGTTTTACGTTATACGTTACACGTAATTCGTAATACGTTATACCTGATACACTATACGTTCTACGTTATACGTTATACGTTATGCGATATACGTTATACGTTATACGTTATACGTTATACGTTATACGTTATACGTTATACGGTATACGTTATATGTTATACGTTACATGCTATACGTTATACGTTATACGTTATACGTTATACGTTACACGTTATACGTTATACGTTATACGTTATACGTTATACGTTATACGTTATACGTTATACGTTATACGTTATACGTTATACGTTATACGTTATACGTTATACGTTATACGTTATACGTTATACGTTATACGTCATAGGTTATACGTTATACGTTATACGATATGCGTTATACGTTATACGTTATACGTTATACGTTATACGTTATACGTTATACGTTGTACGTTATACGATATACGTTATACGTTATACGTTATACGTTATACGTTATACGTAATTCGTAATACGTTATACCTGATACGTTATACGTTCTACGTTATACGCTATACGTTATACGTTATACGTTATACGTAATACGTGATAAGTTATACGTTATACGTTATACGTTATTCTTTATACGTTATACGTTATACGTTATACGTTATACGTCATACGTTATACGTTATACGTTATACGTTATACGTTATACGTTATACGTTATACGTTAGACGTTATACGTTATACGTTATACGTTATACGTTATACGTTATACGTTATACGTCATACGTTATACGTCATACGTTATACGTTATGCGTTATACGTTATACGTTATACGTTATACGTTATATGTTATACGTTATTCTTTATACGTTATACGTTATACGTTATACGTTATACGACATACGTTATTCTTTATACGTTATACGTTATACGTTATACGTTATACGACATACCTTATACGTTATACGTTATACGTTATACGTTATAGGTTATACGTTGTACGTTATACGTTATACGTTATACGTTATACGTTATACGTTATACGTCATACGTTATACGTCATACGTTATTCGTTATACGTTATACGTTATACGTTATACGTTATACGTTATACGTTATTCTTTATACGTTATACGTTATACGTTATACGTTATACGTAATACATGATAAGTTATACGTTATACGTTATACGTTATTCTTTATACGTTATACGTTATACGTTATACGTTATACGTCATACGTTATACGTTATACGTTATACGTTATACGTTATACGTTATACGTTATACGTTAGACGTTATACGTTATACGTTATACGTTATACGTTATACGTTATACGTTATACGTCATACGTTATACGTCATACGTTATACGTTATGCGTTATACGTTATACGTTATACGTTATACGTTATATGTTATACGTTATTCTTTATACGTTATACGTTATACGTTATACGTTATACGACATACGTTATTCTTTATACGTTATACGTTATACGTTATACGTTATACGACATACCTTATACGTTATACGTTATACGTTATACGTTATAGGTTATACGTTGTACGTTATACGTTATACGTTATACGTTATACGTTATACGTTATACGTCATACGTTATACGTCATACGTTATTCGTTATACGTTATACGTTATACGTTATACGTTATACGTTATACGTTATTCTTTATACGTTATACGTTATACATTATACGTTATACGACATACGTTATTCTTTATACGTTATACGTTATACGTTATACGTTATACGACATACCTTATACGTTATACGTTATACGTTATACGTTATAGGTTATACGTTGTACGTTATACGTTATACGTTATACGTTATACGTCATAGGTTATACGTTATACGTTATACGATATGCGTTATACGTTATACGTTATACGTTATACGTTATACGTTATACGTTATACGTTGTACGTTATACGATATACGTTATACGTTATACGTTATACGTTATACGTTATACGTAATTCGTAATACGTTATACCTGATACGTTATACGTTCTACGTTATACGCTATACGTTATACGTTATACGTTATACGTAATACGTGATAAGTTATACGTTATACGTTATACGTTATTCTTTATACGTTATACGTTATACGTTATACGTTATACGTCATACGTTATACGTTATACGTTATACGTTATACGTTATACGTTATACGTTATACGTTAGACGTTATACGTTATACGTTATACGTTATACGTTATACGTTATACGTTATACGTCATACGTTATACGTCATACGTTATACGTTATGCGTTATACGTTATACATTATACGTTATACGTTATACGTTATATGTTATACGTTATTCTTTATACGTTATACGTCATACGTTATACGTTATACGTTATAGGTTATACGTTATACGTTATACGTTATACGTTAGACGTTATACGTTATACGTTATACGTTATACGTTATACGTTATACGTTATACGTCATACGTTATACGTCATACGTTATACGTTATGCGTTATACGTTATACGTTATACGTTATACGTTATATGTTATACGTTATTCTTTATACGTTATACGTTATACGTTATACGTTATACGACATACGTTATTCTTTATACGTTATACGTTATACGTTATACGTTATACGACATACCTTATACGTTATACGTTATACGTTATACGTTATAGGTTATACGTTGTACGTTATACGTTATACGTTATACGTTATACGTTATACGTTATACGTCATACGTTATACGTCATACGTTATTCGTTATACGTTATACGTTATACGTTATACGTTATACGTTATACGTTATTCTTTATACGTTATACGTTATACGTTATACGTTATTCTTTATACGTTATACGTTATACGTTATACGTTATACGACATACGTTATTCTTTATACGTTATACGTTATACGTTATACGTTATACGACATACCTTATACGTTATACGTTATACGTTATACGTTATAGGTTATACGTTGTACGTTATACGTTATACGTTATACGTTATACGTTATACGTTATACGTCATACCTTATACGTCATACGTTATTCGTTATACGTTATACGTTATACGTTATACGTTATACGTTATACGTTATTCTTTATACGTTATACGTTATACGTTATACGTTATACGTCATACGTTATACGTTATGCGTTATACGTTATACGTTATACGTTATACGTTATACGTTATACGTGAAACGTTATACTTTATACGTTATACGTTATTCGTTATACGTTATACGTTATACGTTATACGTTATACGTTATACGTTATACGTTATACGTTATACGTTATACGTTATACGTTATACGTTATACGTAATACGTTATACGTTATACGTTATACGTTATACGTTATACGTTATACGTTATACGTTATACGTTATACGTTAGACGTTATACGTTATACGTTATACGTTATACGTTATACGTTATACGTTATACGTTATACGTTATACGTTATACGTTATACGTTATACGTTATACGTTATACGTTATACGTTATACGTTATGCGTTATACGTTATACGTTATACGTGATAAGTTATACGTTACATGCTATACGTTATACGTTATACGTTATACGTTATACGTTGTACGTTATACGTTATACGTTATACGTTATACGTTATACGTTATACGTCATACGTTATACGTCATACGTTATTCGTTATACGTTATGCGTTATACGTTATACGTTATACGTTATACGTTATTCTTTATACGTTATACGTTATACGTTATACGTTATACGTCATACGTTGTACGTTATACGTTATACGTTATACGTTATACGTTATACGTTATACGTTATACGTTATACGTTATACGTTATACGTTAGACGTTATACGTTATACGTTATACGTTATACGTTATACGTTATACGTTATACGTCATACGTTATACGTTATACGTTATACGTTATACGTTAGACGTTATACGTTATACGTTATACGTTATACGTTATACGTTATACGTTATACGTCATACGTTATACGTCATACGTTATACGTTATGCGTTATACGTTATACGTTATACGTTATACGTTATACGTTATACGTTATACGTTATACGTTATACGTTATACGTTGTACGTTATACGATATACGTTATACGTTATACGTTATACGTTATACGTTATACGTAATTCGTAATACGTTATACCTGATACGTTATACGTTCTACGTTATACGCTATACGTTATACGTTATACGTTATACGTAATACGTGATAAGTTATACGTTATACGTTATACGTTATTCTTTATACGTTATACGTTATACGTTATACGTTATACGTCATACGTTATACGTTATACGTTATACGTTATACGTTATACGTTATACGTTATACGTTAGACGTTATACGTTATACGTTATACGTTATACGTTATACGTTATACGTTATACGTCATACGTTATACGTCATACGTTATACGTTATGCGTTATACGTTATACGTTATACGTTATACGTTATATGTTATACGTTATTCTTTATACGTTATACGTTATACGTTATACGTTATACGACATACGTTATTCTTTATACGTTATACGTTATACGTTATACGTTATACGACATACCTTATACGTTATACGTTATACGTTATACGTTATAGGTTATACGTTGTACGTTATACGTTATACGTTATACGTTATACGTTATACGTTATACGTCATACGTTATACGTCATACGTTATTCGTTATACGTTATACGTTATACGTTATACGTTATACGTTATACATTATTCTTTATACGTTATACGTTATACGTTATACGTTATACGTAATACATGATAAGTTATACGTTATACGTTATACGTTATTCTTTATACGTTATACGTTATACGTTATTCTTTATACGTTATACGTTATACGTTATACGTTATACGTCATACGTTATACGTTATACGTTATACGTTATACGTTATACGTTATACGTTATACGTTAGACGTTATACGTTATACGTTATACGTTATACGTTATACGTTATACGTTATACGTCATACGTTATACGTCATACGTTATACGTTATGCGTTATACGTTATACGTTATACGTTATACGTTATATGTTATACGTTATTCTTTATACGTTATACGTTATACGTTATACGTTATACGACATACGTTATTCTTTATACGTTATACGTTATACGTTATACGTTATACGACATACCTTATACGTTATACGTTATACGTTATACGTTATAGGTTATACGTTGTACGTTATACGTTATACGTTATACGTTATACGTTATACGTTATACGTCATACGTTATACGTCATACGTTATTCGTTATACGTTATACGTTATACGTTATACGTTATACGTTATACGTTATTCTTTATACGTTATACGTTATACGTTATACGTTATACGTCATACGTTATACGTTATGCGTTATACGTTATACGTTATACGTTATACGTTATACGTTATACGTGAAACGTTATACGTTATACGTTATACGTTATTCGTTATACGTTATACGTTATACGTTATACGTTATACGTTATACGTTATACGTTATACGTTATACGTTATACGTTATACGTTAGACGTTATACGTTATACGTTATACGTTATACGTTATACGTTATACGTTATACGTTATACGTTATACGTTATACGTTATACGTTATACGTTATACGTTATACGTTATACGTTATACGTTATACGTTATACGTTATACGTTATGCGTTATACGTTATACGTTATACGTGATAAGTTATACGTTACATGCTATACGTTATACGTTATACGTTATACGTTATACGTTGTACGTTATACGTTATACGTTATACGTTATACGTTATACGTCATACGTTATACGTCATACGTTATACGTTATACGTTATACGTTATACGTTATACGTTATGCGTTATATGTTATACGTTATTCTTTATACGTTATACGTTATACGTTATACGTTATACGTTATACGACATACGTTATTCTTTATACGTTATACGTTATACGTTATACGTTATACGACATACGTTATACGTTATACGTTATACGTTATAGGTTATACGTTATACGTCATAGATTATACGTTATACGTTATACGTTATACGTTATACGTTATATGTTATACGTTATACGTTATACGTTATACGTTATACGTTATACGTTATACGTTATACGTTATACGTTATACGTTACACGTATTATGTAATGCGTCATACGTTTTACGTTATTCGTTATACGTTTTTCGTTACAAGTTATACGTTATACGTTATACGTTATACGTTATACGTGAAACGTTTTACGTTATAAGTTTTACGTTATACGTTATACGTTATACGTTATACGTTATACGTTATACGTTATACGTTATACGTTATACGTTATACCTTATACGTATAACGTATATAGAAGACAACATATTTTTCGCAATTCTGCTGGTACAATCGCTTAACCAGAATGGCCTAGAGAAAGAATACGCATTCCGTTGTAATCGGGCGAGTATCTACTTTCAGATGCAAGAGGAATTTTTGGGTTTGGTCACTCCGTTCGCGAGATATGGGAGTTTGAAGCTAAGAAATGGGTTAGATGGCAACAAATTTTTCGCAATTCTGCTGCTTCAAACGCTTAACCAGAGTGGCCTAGGGAAAAAATACACATACCTTTGTAATCCGGCTAGTTTCTACTTTCAGACGCAACAAGAATTTTTGGGTTTGGTCAATTCGTTCGCGGGATACGGGAGGTTGAAGCTAAGAAATGGTTGAGAAGACAACAAATTTTTTCCACTTCTGCTGCTCCAAACGCTTAACCAGAATGGCGTAGGGAAAAAATACCCATACCGTTGTAATCGGGCGAGTTTCTACTTTCAGATTGAAGAGGAATTTTTGGGTTTGGTCAATTCGTTCGCGAGAGACGGGAGCTTGAATCTAAGAAATGGTGGAGAAGACAACAACTTTTGCGCAATTCTGCTGCGCCAAACGCACAACCAGAATGGCCTAGGGAAGAAATACACACACCGCTGTAATCGGACGAGTTTCTACTTTAAGACGCAGCAGGAATTTTTGGGTTTTGTCAATCAGTTCGTGGGATATGGGAGTTTGAAGCTAAGAAATGGTTGAGAAGGCAACAAATTTTTCGCAATTCTGCTGCTCCAAACGCATAACCAGAGTGGCCTAGGGAAAAAATACACATACCTTTGTAATCGGGCTAGATTCTACTTTCAGACGCAACAAGAATTTTTGTGTTTGGTCAATTCGTTCGCGAGATACGTTATACGTTATACGTTATACGTTATACGTTATACGTTATACGTTATACGTTATACGTTATACGTTATACGTTATGCGTTATACGTTATACGTTATACGTGATAAGTTATACGTTACATGCTATACGTTATACGTTATACGTTATACGTTATACGTTATACGTTATACGTCATAGGTTATACGTTATACGTTATACGATATGCGTTATACGTTATACGTTATACGTTATACGTTATACGTTATACGTTATACGTTGTACGTTATACGATATACGTTATACGTTATACGTTATACGTTATACGTTATACGTAATTCGTAATACGTTATACCTGATACGTTATACGTTCTACGTTATACGCTATACGTTATACGTTATACGTTATACGTAATACGTGATAAGTTATACGTTATACGTTATACGTTATTCTTTATACGTTATACGTTATACGTTATACGTTATACGTCATACGTTATACGTTATACGTTATACGTTATACGTTATACGTTATACGTTATACGTTAGACGTTATACGTTATACGTTATACGTTATACGTTATACGTTATACGTTATACGTCATACGTTATACGTCATACGTTATACGTTATGCGTTATACGTTATACGTTATACGTTATACGTTATATGTTATACGTTATTCTTTATACGTTATACGTTATACGTTATACGTTATACGACATACGTTATTCTTTATACGTTATGCGTTATACGTTATACGTTATACGACATACCTTATACGTTATACGTTATACGTTATACGTTATAGGTTATACGTTATACGTTATACGTTATACGTCATACGTTATTCTTTATACGTTATACGTTATACGTTATACGTTATACGTTATACATTATTCTTTATACGTTATACGTTATACGTTATACGTTATACGTAATACATGATAAGTTATACGTTATACGTTATACGTTATTCTTTATACGTTATACGTTATACGTTATTCTTTATACGTTATACGTTATACGTTATACGTTATACGTCATACGTTATACGTTATACGTTATACGTTATACGTTATACGTTATACGTTATACGTTAGACGTTATACGTTATACGTTATACGTTATACGTTATACGTTATACGTTATACGTCATACGTTATACGTCATACGTTATACGTTATGCGTTATACGTTATACGTTATACGTTATACGTTATATGTTATACGTTATTGTTTATACGTTATACGTTATACGTTATACGTTATACGACATACGTTATTCTTTATACGTTATACGTTATACGTTATACGTTATACGACATACCTTATACGTTATACGTTATACGTTATACGTTATACGTAATTCGTAATACGTTATACCTGATACGTTATACGTTCTACGTTATACGCTATACGTTATACGTTATACGTTATACGTAATACGTGATAAGTTATACGTTATACGTTATACGTTATTCTTTATACGTTATACGTTATACGTTATACGTTATACGTCATACGTTATACGTTATACGTTATACGTTATACGTTATACGTTATACGTTATACGTTAGACGTTATACGTTATACGTTATACGTTATACGTTATACGTTATACGTTATACGTCATACGTTATACGTCATACGTTATACGTTATGCGTTATACGTTATACGTTATACGTTATACGTTATATGTTATACGTTATTCTTTATACGTTATACGTTATACGTTATACGTTATACGACATACGTTATTCTTTATACGTTATACGTTATACGTTATACGTTATACGACATACCTTATACGTTATACGTTATACGTTATACGTTATAGGTTATACGTTGTACGTTATACGTTATACGTTATACGTTATACGTTATACGTTATACGTTATACGTTATACGTTATACGTTATTCTTTATACGTTATACGTTATACGTTATACGTTATACGTCATACGTTATACGTTATGCGTTATACGTTATACGTTATACGTTATACGTTATACGTTATACGTGAAACGTTATACGTTATACGTTATACGTTATTCGTTATACGTTATACGTTATACGTTATACGTTATACGTTATACGTTATACGTTATACGTTATACGTTATACGTTATACGTTATACGTTATACGTAATACGTTATACGTTATACGTTATACGTTATACGTTATACGTTATACGTTATACGTTATACGTTATACGTTAGACGTTATACGTTATACGTTATACGTTATACGTTATACGTTATACGTTATACGTTATACGTTATACGTTATACGTTATACGTTATACGTTATACGTTATACGTTATAGGTTATACGTTGTACGTTATACGTTATACGTCATACGTTATTCTTTATACGTTATACGTTATACGTTATACGTTATACGTTATACATTATTCTTTATACGTTATACGTTATACGTTATACGTTATACGTAATACATGATAAGTTATACGTTATACGTTATACGTTATTCTTTATACGTTATACGTTATACGTTATTCTTTATACGTTATACGTTATACGTTATACGTTATACGTCATACGTTATACGTTATACGTTATACGTTATACGTTATACGTTATACGTTATACGTTAGACGTTATACGTTATACGTTATACGTTATACGTTATACGTTATACGTTATACGTCATACGTTATACGTCATACGTTATACGTTATGCGTTATACGTTATACGTTATACGTTATACGTTATATGTTATACGTTATTCTTTATACGTTATACGTTATACGTTATACGTTATACGACATACGTTATTCTTTATACGTTATACGTTATACGTTATACGTTATACGACATACCTTATACGTTATACGTTATACGTTATACGTTATACGTAATTCGTAATACGTTATACCTGATACGTTATACGTTCTACGTTATACGCTATACGTTATACGTTATACGTTATACGTAATACGTGATAAGTTATACGTTATACGTTATACGTTATTCTTTATACGTTATACGTTATACGTTATACGTTATACGTCATACGTTATACGTTATACGTTATACGTTATACGTTATACGTTATACGTTATACGTTAGACGTTATACGTTATACGTTATACGTTATACGTTATACGTTATACGTTATACGTCATACGTTATACGTCATACGTTATACGTTATGCGTTATACGTTATACGTTATACGTTATACGTTATATGTTATACGTTATTCTTTATACGTTATACGTTATACGTTATACGTTATACGACATACGTTATTCTTTATACGTTATACGTTATACGTTATACGTTATACGACATACCTTATACGTTATACGTTATACGTTATACGTTATAGGTTATACGTTGTACGTTATACGTTATACGTTATACGTTATACGTTATACGTTATACGTCATACGTTATACGTCATACGTTATACGTCATACGTTATTCGTTATACGTTATACGTTATACGTTATACGTTATACGTTATACGTTATTCTTTATACGTTATACGTTATACGTTATACGTTATACGTCATACGTTATACGTTATGCGTTATACGTTATACGTTATACGTTATACGTTATACGTTATACGTGAAACGTTATACGTTATACGTTATACGTTATTCGTTATACGTTATACGTTATACGTTATACGTTATACGTTATACGTTATACGTTATACGTTATACGTTATACGTTATACGTTATACGTTATACGTAATACGTTATACGTTATACGTTATACGTTATACGTTATACGTTATACGTTATACGTTATACGTTATACGTTAGACGTTATACGTTATACGTTATACGTTATACGTTATACGTTATACGTTATACGTTATACGTTATACGTTATACGTTATACGTTATACGTTATACGTTATACGTTATACGTTATACGTTATGCGTTATACGTTATACGTTATACGTGATAAGTTATACGTTACATGCTATACGTTATACGTTATACGTTATACGTTATACGTTGTACGTTATACGTTATACGTTATACGTTATACGTTATACGTTATACGTCATACGTTATACGTCATACGTTATTCGTTATACGTTATGCGTTATACGTTATACGTTATACGTTATACGTTATACGTTATTCTTTATACGTTATACGTTATACGTTATACGTTATACGTCATACGTTGTACGTTATACGTTATACGTTATACGTTATACGTTATACGTTATTCTTTATACGTTATACGTTATACGTTATACGTTATACGTCATACGTTATACGTTATGCGTTATACGTTATACGTTATACGTTATACGTTATACGTTATACGTGAAACGTTATACGTTATACGTTATACGTTATTCGTTATACGTTATACGTTATACGTTATACGTTATACGTTATACGTTATACGTTATACGTTATACGTTATACGTTATACGTTATACGTTATACGTAATACGTTATACGTTATACGTTATACGTTATACGTTATACGTTATACGTTATACGATATGCGTTATACGTTATACGTTATACGTGATAAGTTATACGTTACATGCTATACGTTATACGTTATGCGTTATACGTTATACGTTATACGTTATACGTTATACGTTATACGTCATACGTTATACGTCATACGTTATTCGTTATACATTATACGTTATACGTTATACGATATACGTTATACGTTATACGTTATTCTTTATACGTTATACGTTACACGTTATACGTTATACGTCATACGTTATACGTTATACGTTATACGTTATACGTTATACGTTATACGTTATACGTCATACGTTATTCGTCATACGTTATACGTTATACGTTATACGATATACGTTATACGTTATACGTTATGCGTTATTCGTTATACGTTTTACGTTATACGTTACACGTAATTCGTAATACGTTATACCTGATACACTATACGTTCTACGTTATACGTTATACGTTATGCGATATACGTTATACGTTATACGTTATACGTTATACGTTATACGTTATACGTTATACGGTATACGTTATATGTTATACGTTACATGCTATACGTTATACGTTATACGTTATACGTTATACGTTACACGTTATACGTTATACGTTATACGTTATACGTTATACGTTATACGTTATACGTTATACGTTATACGTTATACGTTATACGTTATACGTTATACGTTATACGTTATACGTTATACGTTATACGTTATACGTTATACGTCATAGGTTATACGTTATACGTTATACGATATGCGTTATACGTTATACGTTATACGTTATACGTTATACGTTATACGTTATACGTTGTACGTTATACGATATACGTTATACGTTATACGTTATACGTTATACGTTATACGTAATTCGTAATACGTTATACCTGATACGTTATACGTTCTACGTTATACGCTATACGTTATACGTTATACGTTATACGTAATACGTGATAAGTTATACGTTATACGTTATACGTTATTCTTTATACGTTATACGTTATACGTTATACGTTATACGTCATACGTTATACGTTATACGTTATACGTTATACGTTATACGTTATACGTTATACGTTAGACGTTATACGTTATACGTTATACGTTATACGTTATACGTTATACGTTATACGTCATACGTTATACGTCATACGTTATACGTTATGCGTTATACGTTATACGTTATACGTTATACGTTATATGTTATACGTTATTCTTTATACGTTATACGTCATACGTTATACGTTATACGTTATACGTTATACGTTATACGTTATACGTTATACGTTAGACGTTATACGTTATACGTTATACGTTATACGTTATACGTTATACGTTATACGTCATACGTTATACGTCATACGTTATACGTTATGCGTTATACGTTATACGTTATACGTTATACGTTATATGTTATACGTTATTCTTTATACGTTATACGTTATACGTTATACGTTATACGACATACGTTATTCTTTATACGTTATACGTTATACGTTATACGTTATACGTTATACGACATACCTTATACGTTATACGTTATACGTTATACGTTATAGGTTATACGTTGTACGTTATACGTTATACGTTATACGTTATACGTTATACGTTATACGTTATACGTCATACGTTATACGTCATACGTTATTCGTTATACGTTATACGTTATACGTTATACGTTATACGTTATACGTTATTCTTTATACGTTATACGTTATACGTTATACGTTATACGACATACGTTATTCTTTATACGTTATACGTTATACGTTATACGTTATACGACATACCTTATACGTTATACGTTATACGTTATACGTTATAGGTTATACGTTGTACGTTATACGTTATACGTTATACGTTATACGTTATACGTTATACGTCATACGTTATACGTCATACGTTATTCGTTATACGTTATACGTTATACGTTATACGTTATACGTTATACGTTATTCTTTATACGTTATACGTTATACGTTATACGTTATACGTCATACGTTATACGTTATGCGTTATACGTTATACGTTATACGTTATACGTTATACGTTATACGTGAAACGTTATACGTTATACGTTATACGTTATTCGTTATACGTTATACGTTATACGTTATACGTTATACGTTATACGTTATACGTTATACGTTATACGTTATACGTTATACGTTATACGTTATACGTAATACGTTATACGTTATACGTTATACGTTATACGTTATACGTTATACGTTATACGTTATACGTTATACGTTAGACGTTATACGTTATACGTTATACGTTATACGTTATACGTTATACGTTATACGTTATACGTTATACGTTATACGTTATACGTTATACGTTATACGTTATACGTTATACGTTATACGTTATGCGTTATACGTTATACGTTATACGTGATAAGTTATACGTTACATGCTATACGTTATACGTTATACGTTATACGTTATACGTTGTACGTTATACGTTATACGTTATACGTTATACGTTATACGTTATACGTCATACGTTATACGTCATACGTTATTCGTTATACGTTATGCGTTATACGTTATACGTTATACGTTATACGTTATTCTTTATACGTTATACGTTATACGTTATACGTTATACGTCATACGTTGTACGTTATACGTTATACGTTATACGTTATACGTTATACGTTATACGTTATACGTTATACGTTATACGTTATACGTTAGACGTTATACGTTATACGTTATACGTTATACGTTATACGTTATACGTTATACGTCATACGTTATACGTTATACGTTATACGTTATACGTTAGACGTTATACGTTATACGTTATACGTTATACGTTATACGTTATACGTTATACGTCATACGTTATACGTCATACGTTATACGTTATGCGTTATACGTTATACGTTATACGTTATACGTTATACGTTATACGTTATACGTTATACGTTATACGTTATACGTTATACGTTATACGTCATAGGTTATACGTTATACGTTATACGATATGCGTTATACGTTATACGTTATACGCTATACGTTATACGTTATACGTTATACGTTGTACGTTATACGATATACGTTATACGTTATACGTTATTCTTTATACGTTATACGTTATACGTTATACGTTATACGTTATACGACATACCTTATACGTTATACGTTATACGTTATACGTTATAGGTTATACGTTGTACGTTATACGTTATACGTTATACGTTATACGTTATACGTTATACGTTTTACGTCATACGTTATACGTCATACGTTATTCGTTATACGTTATACGTTATACGTTATACGTTATACGTTATACGTTATTCTTTATACGTTATACGTTATACGTTATACGTTATACGACATACGTTATTCTTTATACGTTATACGTTATACGTTATACGTTATACGACATACCTTATACGTTATACGTTATACGTTATACGTTATAGGTTATACGTTGTACGTTATACGTTATACGTTATACGTTATACGTTATACGTTATACGTCATACGTTATACGTCATACGTTATTCGTTATACGTTATACGTTATACGTTATACGTTATACGTTATACGTTATTCTTTATACGTTATACGTTATACGTTATACGTTATACGTCATACGTTATACGTTATGCGTTATACGTTATACGTTATACGTTATACGTTATACGTTATACGTGAAACGTTATACGTTATACGTTATACGTTATTCGTTATACGTTATACGTTATACGTTATACGTTATACGTTATACGTTATACGTTATACGTTATACGTTATACGTTATACGTTATACGTTATACGTAATACGTTATACGTTATACGTTATACGTTATACGTTATACGTTATACGTTATACGTTATACGTTATACGTTAGACGTTATACGTTATACGTTATACGTTATACGTTATACGTTATACGTTATACGTTATACGTTATACGTTATACGTTATACGTTATACGTTATACGTTATACGTTATACGTTATACGTTATGCGTTATACGTTATACGTTATACGTGATAAGTTATACGTTACATGCTATACGTTATACGTTATACGTTATACGTTATACGTTGTACGTTATACGTTATACGTTATACGTTATACGTTATACGTTATACGTCATACGTTATACGTCATACGTTATTCGTTATACGTTATGCGTTATACGTTATACGTTATACGTTATACGTTATTCTTTATACGTTATACGTTATACGTTATACGTTATACGTCATACGTTGTACGTTATACGTTATACGTTATACGTTATACGTTATACGTTATACGTTATACGTTATACGTTATACGTTATACGTTAGACGTTATACGTTATACGTTATACGTTATACGTTATACGTTATACGTTATACGTCATACGTTATACGTTATACGTTATACGTTATACGTTAGACGTTATACGTTATACGTTATACGTTATACGTTATACGTTATACGTTATACGTCATACGTTATACGTCATACGTTATACGTTATGCGTTATACGTTATACGTTATACGTTATACGTTATACGTTATACGTTATACGTTATACGTTATACGTTATACGTTATACGTTATACGTCATAGGTTATACGTTATACGTTATACGATATGCGTTATACGTTATACGTTATACGCTATACGTTATACGTTATACGTTATACGTTGTACGTTATACGATATACGTTATACGTTATACGTTATACGTTATACGTTATACGTAATTCGTAATACGTTATACCTGATACGTTATACGTTCTACGTTATACGCTATACGTTATACGTTATACGTTATACGTAATACGTGATAAGTTATACGTTATACGTTATACGTTATTCTTTATACGTTATACGTTATACGTTATACGTTATACGTCATACGTTATACGTTATACGTTATACGTTATACGTTATACGTTATACGTTATACGTTAGACGTTATACGTTATACGTTATACGTTATACGTTATACGTTATACGTTATACGTCATACGTTATACGTCATACGTTATACGTTATGCGTTATACGTTATACGTTATACGTTATACGTTATATGTTATACGTTATTCTTTATACGTTATACGTTATACGTTATACGTTATACGACATACGTTATTCTTTATACGTTATACGTTATACGTTATACGTTATACGACATACCTTATACGTTATACGTTATACGTTATACGTTATAGGTTATACGTTGTACGTTATACGTTATACGTTATACGTTATACGTTATACGTTATACGTCATACGTTATACGTCATACGTTATTCGTTATACGTTATACGTTATACGTTATACGTTATACGTTATACATTATTCTTTATACGTTATACGTTATACGTTATACGTTATACGTAATACATGATAAGTTATACGTTATACGTTATACGTTATTCTTTATACGTTATACGTTATACGTTATTCTTTATACGTTATACGTTATACGTTATACGTTATACGTCATACGTCATACGTTATACGTTATACGTTATACGTTATACGTTATACGTTATACGTTATACGTTAGACGTTATACGTTATACGTTATACGTTATACGTTATACGTTATACGTTATACGTCATACGTTATACGTCATACGTTATACGTTATGCGTTATACGTTATACGTTATACGTTATACGTTATATGTTATACGTTATTCTTTATACGTTATACGTTATACGTTATACGTTATACGACATACGTTATTCTTTATACGTTATACGTTATACGTTATACGTTATTCGACATACCTTATACGTTATACGTTATACGTTATACGTTATAGGTTATACGTTGTACGTTATACGTTATACGTTATACGTTATACGTTATACGTTATACGTCATACGTTATACGTCATACGTTATTCGTTATACGTTATACGTTATACGTTATACGTTATACGTTATACGTTATTCTTTATACGTTATACGTTATACGTTATACGTTATACGTCATACGTTATACGTTATGCGTTATACGTTATACGTTATACGTTATACGTTATACGTTATACGTGAAACGTTATACGTTATACGTTATACGTTATTCGTTATACGTTATACGTTATACGTTATACGTTATACGTTATACGTTATACGTTATACGTTATACGATATACGTTATACGTTATACGTTAGACGTTATACGTTATACGTTATACGTTATACGTTATACGTTATACGTTATACGTTATACGTTATACGTTATACGTTATACGTTATACGTTATACGTTATACGTTATACGTTACACGTATTATGTAATGCGTCATACGTTTTACGTTATTCGTTATACGTTTTTCGTTACAAGTTATACGTTATACGTTATACGTTATACGTTATACGTGAAACGTTTTACGTTATAAGTTTTACGTTATACGTTATACGTTATACGTTATACGTTATACGTTATACGTTATACGTTATACGTTATACCTTATACGTATAACGTATATAGAAGACAACATATTTTTCGCAATTCTGCTGGTACAATCGCTTAACCAGAATGGCCTAGAGAAAGAAAACGCATTCCGTTGTAATCGGGCGAGTATCTACTTTCAGATGCAAGAGGAATTTTTGGGTTTGGTCACTCCGTTCGCGAGATATGGGAGTTTGAAGCTAAGAAATGGGTTAGATGGCAACAAATTTTTCGCAATTCTGCTGCTTCAAACGCTTAACCAGAGTGGCCTAGGGAAAAAATACACATACCTTTGTAATCCGGCTAGTTTCTACTTTCAGACGCAACAAGAATTTTTGGGTTTGGTCAATTCGTTCGCGGGATACGGGAGGTTGAAGCTAAGAAATGGTTGAGAAGACAACAAATTTTTTCCACTTCTGCTGCTCCAAACGCTTAACCAGAATGGCGTAGGGAAAAAATACCCATACCGTTGTAATCGGGCGAGTTTCTACTTTCAGATTGAAGAGGAATTTTTGGGTTTGGTCAATTCGTTCGCGAGAGACGGGAGCTTGAATCTAAGAAATGGTGGAGAAGACAACAACTTTTGCGCAATTCTGCTGCGCCAAACGCACAACCAGAATGGCCTAGGGAAGAAATACACACACCGCTGTAATCGGACGAGTTTCTACTTTAAGACGCAGCAGGAATTTTTGGGTTTTGTCAATCAGTTCGTGGGATATGGGAGTTTGAAGCTAAGAAATGGTTGAGAAGGCAACAAATTTTTCGCAATTCTGCTGCTCCAAACGCATAACCAGAGTGGCCTAGGGAAAAAATACACATACCTTTGTAATCGGGCTAGATTCTACTTTCAGACGCAACAAGAATTTTTGTGTTTGGTCAATTCGTTCGCGAGATACGTTATACGTTATACGTTATACGTTATACGTTATACGTTATACGTTATACGTTATACGTTATACGTTATACGTTATGCGTTATACGTTATACGTTATACGTGATAAGTTATACGTTACATGCTATACGTTATACGTTATACGTTATACGTTATACGTTATACGTTATACGTCATAGGTTATACGTTATACGTTATACGATATGCGTTATACGTTATACGTTATACGTTATACGTTATACGTTATACGTTATACGTTGTACGTTATACGATATACGTTATACGTTATACGTTATACGTTATACGTTATACGTAATTCGTAATACGTTATACCTGATACGTTATACGTTCTACGTTATACGCTATACGTTATACGTTATACGTTATACGTAATACGTGATAAGTTATACGTTATACGTTATACGTTATTCTTTATACGTTATACGTTATACGTTATACGTTATACGTCATACGTTATACGTTATACGTTATACGTTATACGTTATACGTTATACGTTATACGTTAGACGTTATACGTTATACGTTATACGTTATACGTTATACGTTATACGTTATACGTCATACGTTATACGTCATGCGTTATACGTTATGCGTTATACGTTATACGTTATACGTTATACGTTATATGTTATACGTTATTCTTTATACGTTATACGTTATACGTTATACGTTATACGACATACGTTATTCTTTATACGTTATACGTTATACGTTATACGTTATACGACATACCTTATACGTTATACGTTATACGTTATACGTTATAGGTTATACGTTGTACGTTATACGTTATACGTTATACTTTATACGTTATACGTTATACGTCATACGTTATACGTCATACGTTATTCGTTATACGTTATACGTTATACGTTATACGTTATACGTTATACATTATTCTTTATACGTTATACGTTATACGTTACACGTTATACGTAATACATGATAAGTTATACGTTATACGTTATACGTTATTCTTTATACGTTATACGTTATACGTTATTCTTTATACGTTATACGTTATACGTTATACGTTATACGTCATACGTTATACGTTATACGTTATACGTTATACGTTATACGTTATACGTTATACGTTAGACGTTATACGTTATACGTTATACGTTATACGTTATACGTTATACGTTATACGTCATACGTTATACGTCATACGTTATACGTTATGCGTTATACGTTATACGTTATACGTTATACGTTATATGTTATACGTTATTCTTTATACGTTATACGTTATACGTTATACGTTATACGACATACGTTATTCTTTATACGTTATACGTTATACGTTATACGTTATACGACATACCTTATACGTTATACGTTATACGTTATACGTTATACGTTATACGACATACGTTATTCTTTATACGTTATACGTTATACGTTATACGTTATACGTCATACGTTATACGTCATACGTTATTCGTTATACGTTATACGTTATACGTTATACGTTATACGTTATACGTTATTCTTTATACGTTATACGTTATAGGTTATACGTTATACGTCATACGTTATACGTTATGCGTTATACGTTATACGTTATACGTTATACGTTATACGTTATACGTGAAACGTTATACGTTATACGTTATACGTTATTCGTTATACGTTATACGTTATACGTTATACGTTATACGTTATACGTTATACGTTATACGTTATACGTTATACGTTATACGTTATACGTTATACGTAATACGTTATACGTTATACGTTATACGTTATACGTTATACGTTATACGTTATACGTTATACGTTATACGTTAGACGTTATACGTTATACGTTATACGTTATACGTTATACGTTATACGTTATAAGTTATACGTTATACGTTATACGTTATACGTTATACGTTATACGTTATACGTTATACGTTATACGTTATGCGTTATACGTTATACGTTATACGTGATAAGTTATACGTTACATGCTATACGTTATACGTTATACGTTATACGTTATACGTTGTACGTTATACGTTATACGTTATACGTTATACGTTATACGTCATACGTTATACGTCATACGTTATACGTTATACGTTATACGTTATACGTTATACGTTATACGTTATATGTTATACGTTATTCTTTATACGTTATACGTTATACGTTATACGTTATACGTTATACGACATACGTTATTCTTTATACGTTATACGTTATACGTTATACGTTATACGACATACGTTATACGTTATACGTTATACGTTATAGGTTATACGTTAAACGTCATAGATTATACGTTATACGTTATACGTTATACGTTATACGTTATATGTTATACGTTATACGTTATACGTTATACGTTATACGTTATACGTTATACGTTATACGTTATACGTTACACGTATTATGTAATGCGTCATACGTTTTACGTTATTCGTTATACGTTTTTCGTTACAAGTTATACGTTATACGTTATACGTTATACGTTATACGTGAAACGTTTTACGTTATAAGTTTTACGTTATACGTTATACGTTATACGTTATACGTTATACGTTATACGTTATACGTTATACGTTATACGTTATACGTTATACCTTATACGTATAACGTATATAGAAGACAATATATTTTTCGCAATTCTGCTGGTACAATCGCTTAACCAGAATGGCCTAGAGAAAGAATACGCATTCCGTTGTAATCGGGCGAGTATCTACTTTCAGATGCAAGAGGAATTTTTGGGTTTGGTCACTCCGTTCGCGAGATATGGGAGTTTGAAGCTAAGAAATGGGTCAGATGGCATCAAATTTTTCGCAATTCTGCTGCTTCAAACGCTTAACCAGAGTGGCCTAGGGAAAAAATACACATACCTTTGTAATCCGGCTAGTTTCTACTTTCAGACGCAACAAGAATTTTTGAGTTTGGTCAATTCGTTCGCGGGATACGGGAGGTTGAAGCTAAGAAATGGTTGAGAAGACAACAAATTTTTTCCACTTCTGCTGCTCCAAACGCTTAACCAGAATGGCGTAGGGAAAAAATACGCATACCGTTGTAATCGGGCGAGTTTCTACTTTCAGATTGAAGAGGAATTTTTGGGTTTGGTCAATTCGTTCGCGAGAGACGGGAGCTTGAATCTAAGAAATGGTGGAGAAGACAACAACTTTTGCGCAATTCTGCTGCGCCAAACGCACAACCAGAATGGCCTAGGGAAGAAATACACACACCGCTGTAATCGGACGAGTTTCTACTTTAAGACGGAGCAGGAATTTTTGGGTTTTGTCAATCAGTTCGTGGGATATGGGAGTTTGAAGCTAAGAAATGGTTGAGAAGGCAACAAATTTTTCGCAATTCTGCTGCTCCAAACGCATAACCAGAGTGGCCTAGGGAAAAAATACACATACCTTTGTAATCGGGCTAGATTCTACTTTCAGACGCAACAAGAATTTTTGTGTTTGGTCAATTCGTTCGCGAGATACGGGAGCTTGAAGCTAAGAAATGGTTGAGAAGACAACAACTTTTGCGTAATTCTTCTGCTCCAAACGCTTCACCAGAATGTCCTAGAGAAAAAATACATATACCGCTGTGATCGGGCGAGTTTCTACTTTCAGACGCAACAGGAATTTTTGGGTTCGGCCAATCCGTTCGCGAGATATGGGAGTTTGAAGCTAAGAAATGGTTGAGAAGGCAACAAATTATTCGCAATTCTGCTGCTCTAATCGCATAACCAGAGTGGCCTAGAAAAAAAAATACACATACCGTTGTAATCGGGCGAGTATCTACTTTCAGATACAAGAGGAATTTTTGGGCTTGGTCAATCCGTTCGCGAGATATGGGAGTTTGAAGCTAAGAAATGGTTGAGAAGGCAACAAATTTTTCGCAATTCTGCTGCTCCAAACGATTAAACAGGATGGCCTAGGGGAAAAATACACATACCTTTGCAATCGGGCGAGTTTCTACTTTCAGACGCAACAAGAAACTTTGGGTTTGGTCAATTCGTTCGCGGGATACGGGAGGTTGAAGCTAAGAAATGGTTGAGAAGACAACAAATTTATCGCACTTCTGCTGCTCCAAACGCTTAACCAGAATGGCGTAGGGAAAAAATACACATACATTTGTAATCGGGCGAGTTTCTACTTTCAGACGCAACAAGAATTTTTGGGTTTGGTCAATTCGTTCGCGAGATACGGGAGGTTGAAGCTAAGAAATGGTTAGGAAGACAACAAATTTTTCCCACTTCTGCTGCTCCAAACGCTTAACCAGAATGGCCTAGGGAAAAAATACCCATACTGTTGTAATCGGGCGAGGTTCTACTTTCAAATGCAAGAGGAATTTTTGGGTTTGGTCAATCGGTTCGCGAGATATGGGAGGTTGAAGCTAAGAAATGGTTAAGAAGACAACAATTTTTGCGCAATTCTGCTGCTCCAAACGCTTAACCAGAATCGCCTAGGGAAAAAATACATATACCGTTGTAATCGGGCGAGTTTCTACTTTCAGATGCAAGGGGAATTTTTGGGTTCGGTCAATCCGTTCGCGAGATACGGGAGGTTGAATCTATGAAATGGTTAAGAAGACAACAATTTTTGCGCAATTCTCGCGCTCCAAACGCTTAACCAGAATGTGCTAGGGAAAAAATACATATACCCTTGTAATCGGGCGAGTTTCTACATTCAGATTCAAGAGGAATTTTTGGGTTTGGTCAATCGGTTCGCGAGATATGGGAGTTTGAAGCTAAGAAATGGTTGGGAAGGCAACCAATTTTTCGCACTTCTGCTGCTCCAAACGCTTAACCAGAAAGGCCTAGGGAAAAAATACACATACATTTGTAATCGGGCGAGTTTCTACTTTCAGACGCAACAGGAATTTTTGGGTTTGGTCAAACCGTTCGCGAGATACGGGAGATTAAAGCTAAGAAATGGTTGAGAAGACAACAACTTTTGCGCACTTCTGCTGCTCCAAACAATTAACCAGAATGTCCTAGGGAAAAAATACAAATACCGTTGTAATCGGGCGAGTTTCTACATTCAGACACACTAGGAATTTTTGGGTTTGGTCAATCCGTTCGCGAGAAATGGGAGTTTGAAGCTAAGAAATGGTTGAGAAGGCAACAAATTTTGCGCACTTCTGCTGCTCCAAACGCTTAACCAGAATGGCCTAGGGAAAAAATACACATACCTTTGTAATCGGGCGAGTTTTTACTTTCAGATGCAGTAGGAATTTTTGGGTTTGGTCAATCCGTTCGCGAGATATGGTAGTTTGAAGCTAAGAAATGGTTGAGAAGGGAACAAATTTTTCGCACTTCTGCTGCTCCAAACGCTTAACCAGAATGGCCTAGGGGAAAGATACAAATACCGTTGTATTCGGGCGAGTTTCTACTTTCAGACACACCAGGAATTTTTGGGTTTGGTCAATCCGTTCGCGAGATATGGGAGTTTGAAGTTAAGAAATGGTTGAGAAGGAAACAAATTTTGCGCAATTCTGCTGCTCCAAACGCTGAACCAGAATGGACTAGGGAAAAGATACACACACCGTTGTAATCGGGCGAGTTTCTTCTTTCAGACGCAGCAGGAATTTTTAGGTTTGGTCAAACCGTTCGCGAGATATGGGAGTTTGAATCTAAGAAATGGTTGAGAAGGGAACAAATTTTTTGCGATTCTGCTGCTACAAATACTTAACCAGAATGGCCTAGGGAAAAACTACATATACCGTTGTAATCGGGCGAGTTTCTACTTTCAGATGCAAGAGGAATTTTTGGGTTCGGTCTATCCGCTCGCGGGATATGGGAGTTAGAAGCTAAGAAATGGTTGAGAAGACAACAACTTTTGGGCAATTCTGCTGCTCCAAACGCTTAACCAGAATGTCCTAGGGAAAAAATACAAATACATTTGTAATCGGGCGAGTTTCTACTTTCAGACGCAACAAGAATTTTTGGGTTTGGTCAATTCGTTCGCGAGATACGGGAGCTTGAGGCTAAGAAATGGTTGAGAAGACAACAACTTTTGCGCACTTCTGCTGCTCCAAACGCTTAACCAGAATGGCCTAGCGAAAAAATACACATACCGTTGTAATCGGGCAAGTATCTACTTTCGGATGCAAGAGGAATTTTTGGGTTTGGTTAATCGGTACGCGAGATATGGGAGTTTGAAGCTAAGAAATGGTTGGGAAGGCAACCAATTTTTCGCACATCTGCTGCTCCAAACGCTTAACCAGAATGGCCTAGGGAAAAAATAAACATACCGCTGTAATCGGGCGAGTTTCTATCTTCAGATGCAGTAGGAATTTTTGGGTTTGTCAATCCGTTCGCGAGATATGGGAGTTTGAAGCTAAGAAATGGTTGGGAAAGCAACAAATTTTTCGCACTTCTGCTGCTCCAAATGCTTAACCAGATGGCCTAGGGAAAAAATACACATACCGCTGTAATCTGGCGAGTTTCAACTTTCAGATACAGTAGGAATTTTTGGGTTTGGTCAATCCGTTCGCGAGATATGTTAGTTTGAACCTAAGAAATGGTTGAGAAGGCAGCAAATTTTTCGCAATTCTGCTGCTCCAAACGCTTAACTAGAATGGCCTAGGAAAAAAATACACATCCCGTTGTAATCGGGCAAGTATCTACTTTCGGATGCAAGAGGAATTTTTGGGTTTGGTCAATCGGTTCGCGTGATATGGGGGTTTGAAGCTAAGAAATGGTTGGGATGGCAACCAATTTTTCGCACATCTGCTGCTCCAAACGCTTAACTAGAATGGCCTAGGGAAAAAATACACATACCTTTGTAATCGGCCGAGTTTCTACTTTCAGACGCAACAGGAATTTTTGGGTTTGGTCAATCCGTTCGCGAGATATGGGAGTTTGAACCTAAGAAATGGTTGAGAAGGCAGCAAATTTTTCGCAATTCTGCTGCTCAACGCTTAACTAGATTGGCCTAGGAAGGAAATACCCATACCGTTGTAATCGGGCAAGTATCTACTTTCGGATGCAACAGGAATTTTTGGGTTTGGTCAATCGGTTCGCGAGATATGGTAGTTTGAAGCTAAGAAATTGTTGGAAGGCGACCAATTTTTCGCACATCTGCTGCTCCAAACGCTTAACCAGAATGGCCTAGGGAAAAAATACACATACCCTTGTAATCGGGCGAGTTTCTACTTTCAGATGAACAGGAATTTTTGGGTTTGGTCAATCCGTTCGCGAGATGTGGGAGTTTGAAGCTAAGAAATGGTTGAGAAGACAACAACTTTTGCGCAATTCTGCTGCTCCAAACAATTAACAAGAATGTCCTAGGGAAAAAATACAAATGCCGTTGTAATCGGGCGAGTTTCTACTTTCAGACACACCAGGAATTTTTGGGTTTGGTCAATCCGTTCGCGAGATATGGGAGTTAGAAGTTAAGAAATGGTTGAGAAGGAATCAAATTTTGCGCAATTCTGCTGCTCCAAACGCTTAACCAGAATCGCCTAGGGAAAAAATACACATACCGTTGTATTCGGGCGAGTTTCTTCTTTCAGACACACTAGGAATTTTTGGGTTTGGTCAATAAGTTCGCGAGATATGGGAGTTTGAATCTAAGAAATGGTTGAGAAGGGAACAAATTTTTCGCACTTCTGCTGCTCCAAATGCTTAACCAGAATGGCCTAGGGAAAAAACACATATACCGTTGTAATCGGGCGAGTTTCTACTTTCAGATGCAGCAGCAATTTTTGGGTTCGGTCTATCCGCTCGCGAGATATGGGAGTTTGAAGCTAAGAAATGGTTGAGAAGACAACTTTTGGGCAATTCTGCTGCTCCAAACGCTTAACCAGAATGTCCTAGGTAAAAAATACAAATACCGTTGTGATCGGGCGAGTTTCTACTTTCAGACGCAACAGGAATTTTTGGGTTCGGTCAATCCGTTCGCGAGATACGGGAGCTTGAGTCTAAGAAATGGTTGAGAAGACAACAACTTTTGCGCACTTCTGCTGCTCCAAATGCTTAACCAGTGTGTGCTAGGGAAAAAATACACATACCTTTGTAATCGGGCGAGTTTCTACATTCAGATTCAAGAGGAATTTTTGGGTTTGGTCAATCGGTTCGCGAGATATGGGAGTTTGAAGCTAAGAAATGGTTCAGAAGGCAACAAATTTTTCGCACTTCTGCTGCTCCAAACAATTAACCAGAATATCCTAGGGGAAAAAACACACACATTTGTAATCGGGCGAGTTTCTACTTTCAGACGCAACAAGAATTTTTGGGTTTGGTCAATTCGTTCGCGAGATACGGGAGGTTGAAGCTAAGAAATGGGTAAGAAGACAATAATTTGTGCGCAATTCTGTTGCTCCAAACGCTTAACCAGAATGTCCTAGGGAAAAAATACAAATACCGTTGTGATCGGGCGAGTATCTACTTTCAGACACAACAGGAATTTTTGGGTTCGGTCAATCCGTTCGCGAGATATGGGAGTTTGAAGCTAAGAAATGGTTGAGAAGGCAACAATTTTGTCGCAATTCTGCTGCTCCAAACGCTTAACTAGAATGGCCTAGAAAAAAAATACACATACGGTTGTAATCGGGCAAGTATCTACTTTCGGATGCAAGAGGAATTTTTGGGTTTGGTCAATCGGTTCGCGAGATATGGGAGTTTGAAGCTAAGAAATGGTTGGGAAGGCAACCAATTTTTCGCACATCTGCTGCTCCAAACGCTTAACCAGAGTGGCCTAGGGAAAAAATACACATGCCTTTGTAATCGGGCGAGTTTCTACTTTCAGGCACACTAGGAATTTTTGGGTTCGGTCAATCCGTTCGCGAGAAATAGGAGTTTGAAGCTAAGAAATGGTTGCGAAGGCAACAAATTTTGCGCACTTCTGCTGCTCCAAACGCTTAACCAGAATGGCCTAGGGAAAAAATACACATACCTTTGTAATCGGGCGAGCTTCTACTGTCAGATGCAGTAGGAATTTTTGGGTTTGGTCAATCGGTTCGGGAGATATGGGAGTTTGAAGCTAAGGAATGGTTCAGAAGGCAACAAATTTTTCGCACTTCTGCTGCTCCAAACAATTAACCAGAATATCCTAGGGGAAAAATACACACACATTTGTAATGGTTTGGGCGAGTTTCTACTTTCAGACGCAACAAGAAATTTTGGGTTTGGTCAATTCGTTCGCGAGATACGGGAGGTTGAAGCTAAGAAATGGGTAAGAAGACAATAATTTGTGCGCACTTCTGCTGCACCAAACGCTTAACCAGAATGGCCTAGGGAAAAAATACACATACCTTTGTAATCGGGCGAGTTTCTACTGTCAGATGCAGTAGGAATTTTTGGGTTTGGTCAATCGGTTCGCGAGATATGGCAGTTTGAAGTTAAGAAATGGTTGGGAAGGCAATCAATTTTTCGCACATCTGCTGCTCCAAACGCTTAACCAGAATGGCCTAGAGAAAAAATACACATACCTTTGTAATCGGGCGAGTTTATACTGTCAGATGCAGTAGGAATTTTTGGGTTTGGTCAATCGGTTCGGGAGATATGGGAGTTTGAACCTAAGAAATGGTTGAGATGGCAGCAAATTTTTCGCAATTCTGCTGCTCAACGTTTAACTAGAATGGCCTAGGAAAAAAATACACATACGGTTGTAATCGGGCAAGTATCTACTTTCGGATGCAAGAGGAATTTTTGGGTTTGGTCAATCGGTTCGCGAGATATGGGAGTTTGAAGCTAAGAAATGGTTGGGAAGACAACCAATTTTTCGCACATCTGCTGCTCCAAACGCTTAACCAGAGTGGCCTAGGGAAAAAATACACATGCCTTTGTAATCGGGCGAGTTTCTACTGTCAGATGCAGTAGGAATTTTTGGGTTTGGTCAATCGGTTCGGGAGATATGGGAGTTTGAAGCTAAGAAATGGTTGAGAAGGGAATAAATTTTTCGCACTTCTGCTGCTCCAAACGCTTAACCAGAATGGCCTAGGGGAAAAATACACATACCGTTGTAATCGGGCGAGTTTCTTCTTTCAGACGCAGCAGGAGTTTTTATGTTTGGTCAAACCGTTCGCGAGATATGGAAGTTTGAATCTAAGAAACGGTTGAGAAGGGAACAAATTTTTCGCACTTCTGCTGCTCCAAACGCTTAACCAGAATGGCCTAGGGGAAAAATACACGTACCTTTGTAATCGGGCGAGTTTCTACTCTCAGATTCAAGAGGAATTTTTGGGTTTGGTCAATCGGTTCGCGAGATATGGGAGTTTGAAGCTAAGAAATGGTACAGAAGGCAACACATTTTTCGCACTTCTGCTGCTCCAAATGCTTAACCAGAATGGCCTAGGGAAAAAATACATATACCGTTGTAATCGGGCGGGTTTCTACTTTCAGATGCAAGAGCAATTTTTGGGTTCGGTCTATCCGCTCGCGAGATATGGGAGTTTGAAGCTAAGAAATGGTTGAGAAGACAACTTTTGGGCAATTCTGCTGCTCCAAACGCTTAACCAGAATGTCCTAGGGAAAAAAT
This sequence comes from Ptiloglossa arizonensis, assembly GCF_051014685.1. NCBI lineage: Eukaryota > Metazoa > Arthropoda > Insecta > Hymenoptera > Colletidae > Ptiloglossa > Ptiloglossa arizonensis. The sequence goes on along the minus strand of NW_027478571.1, from coordinate 718,808 downwards.
ACAAATATCGTTGTGATCGGTCGAATTTCTACTTTCAGACGCAACAGGAATTTTTGGGTTCGGTCAATCCGTTCCCGAGATACGGGAGGTTGAAGCTAAGAAATGGTTAAGAAGACAACAATTTTTGCGCAATTCTGCTGCTCCAAACGCTTAACTAGAATGGCCTAGAAAAAAAATACACATACCGTTGTAATCGGGCAAGTATCTACTTTCGGATGCAAGAGGAATTTTTTGGGTTTGGTCAATCGGTTCGCGAGATATGGGAGTTTGAAGCTAAGAAATGGTTGGGAAGGCAAACAATTTTTCGCACATCTGCTGCTCCAAACGCTTATCAAGAATGGCCTAGGGAAAAAATAAACATACCGCTGTAATCGGGCGAGTTTCTATCTTCAGATGCAGTAGGAGTTTTTATGTTTGGTCAAACCGTTCGCGAGATATGGAAGTTTGAATCTAAGAAACGGTTGAGAAGGGAATAAATTTTTCGCACTTCTGCCGCTCCAAACGCTTAATCAGAATGACCTAGGGGAAAATACACATACCTTTGTAATCGGGCGAGTTTCTATTCTCAGATTCAAGAGGAATTTTTGGGTTTGGTCAATCGGTTCGCGAGATATGGGAGTTTGAAGCTAAGAAATGGTACAGAAAGCAACACATTATTCGCACTTCTACTGCTCCAAATGCTTAACCAGAATGGCCTAGGGAAAAAATACATATACCGTTGATTTCTGGCGAGTTTCTACTTTCAGACGGAGCAGGAATTTTTGCATTTGGGCAAACCGATAGCGAGATATGGGAGTTTGAATCTAAGGAATGGTTGAGAAGGGAACAAATTTTTCGCACTTCTGCTGCTCCAAACAATTAACCAGAATATCCTAGGGGAAAAATTCACACACCTTTGTAATGGCTTGGGCGAGTTTCTACTTTCAGACGCAACAAGAATTTTTGGATTTGGTCAATTCGTTCGCGAGATACGGGAGGTTGAAGCTAAGAAATGGGTAAGAAGACAATAATTTGTCCGCACTTCTGCTGCTCCAAACGCTTAACCAGAATGGCCTAGGGAAAAAATACACATACCTTTGTAATCGGGCGAGTTTCTACTTTCAGACGCAACAGAAATTTTTGGGTTTGGTCAATCCGTTCGCGAGATATGGGAGTTTGAACCTAAGAAATGGTTGAGAAGGCAGCAAATTTTTCGCAATTCTGCTGCTCAACGCTTAACTAGAATGGCCTAGGAAAAAATACACATACCTTTGTAATCGGGCGTGTTTCTACTTTCAGATGCAGTAGGAATTTTTGGGTTTGGTCAATCCGTTCGCGAGATATGGGAGTTTGAAACTAAGAAATGGTTGAGAAGGCAGCAAATTTTTCGCACTTCTGCTGCTCAAAACGCTTAACCAGAATGGCCTAGGGGAAAAATACACATACCGTTGTAATCGGGCGAGTTTCATCTTTCAGACGCAGCAGGAGTTTTTATGTTTGGTCAAACCGTTCGCGAGATATGGGAGTTTGAATCTAAGAAATGGTTGGGAAGGCAACCAATTTTTCGCACATCTGCTGCTCCAAACGCTTAACCAGAATGGCCTAGGGAAAAAATACACATACCTTTGTAATCGGGCGAATTTCTACTTTCAGACGCAACAGGAATTTTTGGGTTTGGTCAATCCGTTCGCGAGATATGGGAGTTTGAACCTAAGAAATGGTTGAGAAGGCAGCAAATTTTTCGCAATTCTGCTGCTCAACGCTTAACTAGAATGGCCTAGGAAAAAATACACATCACTTTGTAATCGGGCGAGTTTCCATTTTCAGATGCAGTAGGAATTTTTGGGTTTGGTCAATCCGTTCGCGAGATATGGGAGTTTGAAGCTAAGAAATGGTTGAGAAGGGAATAAATTTTTCGCACTTCTGCTGCTCCAAACGCTTAACCAGAATGGCCTAGGGGAAAAATACATATACCGTTGTAATCGGGCGGGTTTCTACTTTCAGATGCAAGAGCAATTTTTGGGTTCGGTCTATCCGCTCGCGAGATATGGGAGTTTGAAGCTAAGAAATGGTTGAGAAGACAACTTTTGGGCAATTCTGCTGCTCCAAACGCTTAACCAGAATGTCCTAGGGAAAAAATACAAATATCGTTGTGATCGGTCGAATTTCTACTTTCAGACGCAACAGGAATTTTTGGGTTCGGTCAATCCGTTCCCGAGATACGGGAGGTTGAAGCTAAGAAATGGTTAAGAAGACAACAATTTTTGCGCAATTCTGCTGCTCCAAACGCTTAACTAGAATGGCCTAGAAAAAAAATACACATACCGTTGTAATCGGGCAAGTATCTACTTTCGGATGCAAGAGGAATTTTTTGGGTTTGGTCAATCGGTTCGCGAGATATGGGAGTTTGAAGCTAAGAAATGGTTGGGAAGGCAAACAATTTTTCGCAAATCTGCTGCTCCAAACGCTTATCAAGAATGGCCTAGGGAAAAAATAAACATACCGCTGTAATCGGGCGAGTTTCTATCTTCAGATGCAGTAGGAGTTTTTATGTTTGGTCAAACCGTTCGCGAGATATGGAAGTTTGAATCTAAGAAACGGTTGAGAAGGGAATAAATTTTTCGCACTTCTGCCGCTCCAAACGCTTAATCAGAATGACCTAGGGGAAAATACACATACCTTTGTAATCGGGCGAGTTTCTATTCTCAGATTCAAGAGGAATTTTTGGGTTTGGTCAATCGGTTCGCGAGATATGGGAGTTTGAAGCTAAGAAATGGTACAGAAAGCAACACATTATTCGCACTTCTACTGCTCCAAATGCTTAACCAGAATGGCCTAGGGAAAAAATACATATACCGTTGATTTCTGGCGAGTTTCTACTTTCAGACGGAGCAGGAATTTTTGCATTTGGGCAAACCGATAGCGAGATATGGGAGTTTGAATCTAAGGAATGGTTGAGAAGGGAACAAATTTTTCGCACTTCTGCTGCTCCAAACAATTAACCAGAATATCCTAGGGGAAAAATTCACACACCTTTGTAATGGTTTGGGCGAGTTTCTACTTTCAGACGCAACAAGAATTTTTGGATTTGGTCAATTCGTTCGCGAGATACGGGAGGTTGAAGCTAAGAAATGGGTAAGAAGACAATAATTTGTCCGCACTTCTGCTGCTCCAAACGCTTAACCAGAATGGCCTAGGGAAAAAATACACATACCTTTGTAATCGGGCGAGTTTCTACTTTCAGACGCAACAGAAATTTTTGGGTTTGGTCAATCCGTTCGCGAGATATGGGAGTTTGAACCTAAGAAATGGTTGAGAAGGCAGCAAATTTTTCGCAATTCTGCTGCTCAACGCTTAACTAGAATGGCCTAGGAAAAAATACACATACCTTTGTAATCGGGCGTGTTTCTACTTTCAGATGCAGTAGGAATTTTTGGGTTTGGTCAATCCGTTCGCGAGATATGGGAGTTTGAAACTAAGAAATGGTTGAGAAGGCAGCAAATTTTTCGCACTTCTGCTGCTCAAAACGCTTAACCAGAATGGCCTAGGGGAAAAATACACATACCGTTGTAATCGGGCGAGTTTCATCTTTCAGACGCAGCAGGAGTTTTTATGTTTGGTCAAACCGTTCGCGAGATATGGGAGTTTGAATCTAAGAAATGGTTGGGAAGGCAACCAATTTTTCGCACATCTGCTGCTCCAAACGCTTAACCAGAATGGCCTAGGGAAAAAATACACATACCTTTGTAATCGGGCGAATTTCTACTTTCAGACGCAACAGGAATTTTTGGGTTTGGTCAATCCGTTCGCGAGATATGGGAGTTTGAACCTAAGAAATGGTTGAGAAGGCAGCAAATTTTTCGCAATTCTGCTGCTCAACGCTTAACTAGAATGGCCTAGGAAAAAATACACATCACTTTGTAATCGGGCGAGTTTCCATTTTCAGATGCAGTAGGAATTTTTGGGTTTGGTCAATCCGTTCGCGAGATATGGGAGTTTGAAGCTAAGAAATGGTTGAGAAGGGAATAAATTTTTCGCACTTCTGCTGCTCCAAACGCTTAACCAGAATGGCCTAGGGGAAAAATACACATACCGTTGTAATCGGGCGAGTTTCTTCTTTCAGACGCAGCAGGAGTTTTTATGTTTGGTCAAACCGTTCGCGAGATATGGGAGTTTGAATCTAAGAAATGGTTGAGAAGGGAACAAATTTTTCGTACTTCTGCTGCTCCAAACGCTTAACCAGAATGGCCTAGGGGAAAAATACACATACCTATGTAATCGGGCGAGTTTCTACTCTCAGATTCAAGAGGAATTTTTGGGTTTGGTCAATCGGTTCGCGAGATATGGGAGTTTGAATCTAAGAAATGGTACAGAAAGCAACACATTTTTCGCACTTCTGCTGCTCCAAATGCTTAACCAGAATGGCCTAGGGAAAAAATACATATACCGTTGTAATCGGGCGAGTTTCTACTTTCAGATGCAGCAGCAATTTTTGGGTTCGGTCTATCAGCTCGCGAGATATGGGAGTTTGAAGCTAAGAAATGGTTGAGAAGACAACTTTTGGGCAATTCTGCTGCTCCAAACGCTTAACCAGAATGTCCTAGGGAAAAAATACAAATACCGTTGTGATCGGACGAGTTTCTACTTTCAGACGCAACAGGAATTTTTGGGTTCGGTCAATCCGTTCACGAGATGCGGGAGCTTGCGTCTAAGAAATGGTTGAGAAGGCAACAACTTTTGCGCACTTCTGCTGCTCCAAATGCTTAACCAGTATGTGCTAGGGAAAAAATACACATACCTTTGTAATCGGGCGAGTTTCTACATTCAGATTCAATAGGAATATTTGGGTTTGGTCAATCGGTTCGCGAGATATGGGAGTTTGAAGCTAAGAAATGGTACAGAAGGCAACAAATTTTTCGCACTTCTGCTGCTCCAAATGCTTAACCAGAATGGCCTACGGAAAAAATACATATACCGTTGTAATCAGGCGAGTTTCTACTTTCAGATGCAAGAGGAATTTTTGGGTTTGGTCAATCGGTTCGGGAGATATGGGAGTTTGAAGCTAAGAAATGGTTCAGAAGGCAACATATTTTTCGCACTTCTGCTGCTCCAAACAATTAACCAGAATGTCCTAGGGGAAAAATACACACACCTTTGTAATCGGGCGAGTTTCTACTTTCAGACGCAACAAGAATTTTTGGGTTTGGTCAATTCGTTCGCGAGATACGGGAGGTTGAAGCTAAGAAATGGTTAAGAAGACAATAATTTGTGCGCAATTCTGCTGCTCCAAACGCTTAACCAGAATGTCCTAGGGAAAAAATACAAATACCGTTGTGATCGGGCGAGTATCTACTTTCAGACACAACAGGAATTTTTGGGTTCGGTCGATCCGTTCGCGAGATATGGGAGTTTGAAGCTAAGAAATGGTTGAGAAGGCAACAATTTTTCCGCCATTCTGCTGCTCCAAACGCTTAACCAGAATGGCCTAGGGAAAAAATACACATACCTTTGTAATCGGGCGAGTTTCTACTCTCAGATTCAAGAGGAATTTTTGGGTTTGGTCAATCGGTTCGCGAGATATGGGAGTTTGAAGCTAAGAAATGGTACAGAAGGCAACACATTTTTCGCAATTCTGCTGCTCCAAATGCTTAACCAGAGTGGCCTAGGGAAAAAATACAAATACCTTTGTAATCGGGCGAGTTTCTACTTTCAGACACACTAGGAATTTTTGGGTTCGGTCAATCCGTTCGCGAGAAATGGGAGTTTGAAGCTAAGAAATGGTTGAGAAGGCAACAAATTTTGCGCACTACTGCTGCTCCAAACGCTTAACCAGAATGGCCTAGGGAAAAAATACACATACCTTTGTAATCGGGCGAGTTTCTACTTTCAGATACAGTAGGAATTTTTGGGTTTGGTCAATCCGTTCGCGAGATATGGGAGTTTGAAGCTAAGAAATGGTTGAGAAGGGAATAAATTTTTCGCACTTCTGCTGCTCCAAACGCTTAACCAGAGTGGCCTAGGGGAAAAATACACATACCTTTGTAATCGGGCGAGTTTCTACTCTCAGATTCAAGAGGAATTTTTGGGTTTGGTCAATCGGTTCGCGAGATATGGGAGTTTGAAGCTAAGAAATGGTACAGAAGGCAACAAATTTTTCGCACTTCTGCTGCTCCAAATGCTTAACCAGAGTGGCCTAGGGAAAAAATACACATACCGTTGTAATCGGGCAAGTATCTACTTTCGGATGCAAGAGGAATTTTTGGGTTTGGTCAATCGGTTCGCGAGATATGGTAGTTTGAAGCTAAGAAATGGTACAGAAGGCAAGAAATTTTTCGCACTTCTGCTGCTCCAAATGCTTAACCAGAATGGCCTAGGGAAAAAATACACATACCTTTGTAATTGAGCGAGTTTCTACTTTCAGACACACCAGGAATTTTTGGGTTTGGGCAATCGGTTCGCGAGATATGGGAGTTTGAAGCTAAGAAATGGTTGAGAAGGCAACAAATTTTGCGCACTTCTGCTGCTCCAAACAATTAACGAGAATGGCGTAGGGAAAAAATACACATACCTTTGTTATCGGGCGAGTTTCTACTTTCAGACGCAACAGGGTCTTTTGGGTTTTGTCAATCCGTTCGCGAGAAACGGGAGCTTGAAGCTAGGAAATGGTTGAGAAGACAACAACTTTTGCGCACTTCTGCTGCTCCAAACAATTAACCAGAATGTCCTAGGGAAAAAATACAAATACCGTTGTAATCGGGCGAGTTTCTACTTTCAGACGCAACAGGAATTTTTGGGCTTGGTCCATCTGTTCGCGAGATATGGTTGTTTGAAACTAAGAAATGGTTGAGAAGGCAACAAATTTTTCGCACATCTGCTGCTCCAAACTGTTAACCAGAATGTCCTAGGGAAAAAATACACATACCGTTGTAATCGGGCGAGTTTCTACTTACAGACGCATCAGGAATTTTTGGGCTTGGTCCATCTGTTCGCGAGATATGGGAGTTTGAAACTAAGAAATGGTTGAGAAGGCAACAAATTGTTCGCAATTCTGCTGCTCCGAACGCTTAACCAGAATGTCGTAGGGAAAAATTACGCATGCCTTTGTAATCGGGCGAGTTTCTACTTTCAGACGCAACAGGGACTTTTGGGTTTTGTCAATCCGTTCGCGAGAAACGGGAGCATGAAGCTAAGAAATGGTTGAGAAGACAACAACTTTTGCGCTCTTCTGCTGCTACAAACGCTTAACCAGAATGTGCTAGGGAAAAATACACATACCGCTGTAATCGGGCGAGTATCTACTTTCAGATGCAGGAGGAATATTTGGGTTTGGTCTATCCGTTTGCGAGATATGGGAGTTTGAAGCTAAGAAATGGTTGAGAAGGCAACAAATTTTTCGCACTTCTGCTGCTCCAACCGCTTAACCAGAATGGCCTAGGGGAAAAATACACATACCTATGTAATCGGGCGAGTTTCTACTCTCAGATTCAAGAGGAATTTTTGGGTTTGGTCAATCGGTTCGCGAGATATGGGAGTTTGAATCTAAGAAATGGTACAGAAAGCAACACATTTTTCGCACTTCTGCTGCTCCAAATGCTTAACCAGAATGGCCTAGGGAAAAAATACATATACCGTTGTAATCGGGCGAGTTTCTACTTTCAGATGCAGCAGCAATTTTTGGGTTCGGTCTATCAGCTCGCGAGATATGGGAGTTTGAAGCTAAGAAATGGTTGAGAAGACAACTTTTGGGCAATTCTGCTGCTCCAAACGCTTAACCAGAATGTCCTAGGGAAAAAATACAAATACCGTTGTGATCGGACGAGTTTCTACTTTCAGACGCAACAGGAATTTTTGGGTTCGGTCAATCCGTTCACGAGATGCGGGAGCTTGCGTCTAAGAAATGGTTGAGAAGGCAACAACTTTTGCGCACTTCTGCTGCTCCAAATGCTTAACCAGTATGTGCTAGGGAAAAAATACACATACCTTTGTAATCGGGCGAGTTTCTACATTCAGATTCAATAGGAATATTTGGGTTTGGTCAATCGGTTCGCGAGATATGGGAGTTTGAAGCTAAGAAATGGTACAGAAGGCAACAAATTTTTCGCACTTCTGCTGCTCCAAATGCTTAACCAGAATGGCCTACGGAAAAAATACATATACCGTTGTAATCAGGCGAGTTTCTACTTTCAGATGCAAGAGGAATCTTTGGGTTTGGTCAATCGGTTCGGGAGATATGGGAGTTTGAAGCTAAGAAATGGTTCAGAAGGCAACATATTTTTCGCACTTCTGCTGCTCCAAACAATTAACCAGAATGTCCTAGGGGAAAAATACACACACCTTTGTAATCGGGCGAGTTTCTACTTTCAGACGCAACAAGAATTTTTGGGTTTGGTCAATTCGTTCGCGAGATACGGGAGGTTGAAGCTAAGAAATGGTTAAGAAGACAATAATTTGTGCGCAATTCTGCTGCTCCAAACGCTTAACCAGAATGTCCTAGGGAAAAAATACAAATACCGTTGTGATCGGGCGAGTATCTACTTTCAGACACAACAGGAATTTTTGGGTTCGGTCGATCCGTTCGCGAGATATGGGAGTTTGAAGCTAAGAAATGGTTGAGAAGGCAACAATTTTTCCGCCATTCTGCTGCTCCAAACGCTTAACCAGAATGGCCTAGGGAAAAAATACACATACCTTTGTAATCGGGCGAGTTTCTACTCTCAGATTCAAGAGGAATTTTTGGGTTTGGTCAATCGGTTCGCGAGATATGGGAGTTTGAAGCTAAGAAATGGTACAGAAGGCAACACATTTTTCGCAATTCTGCTGCTCCAAATGCTTAACCAGAGTGGCCTAGGGAAAAAATACAAATACCTTTGTAATCGGGCGAGTTTCTACTTTCAGACACACTAGGAATTTTTGGGTTCGGTCAATCCGTTCGCGAGAAATGGGAGTTTGAAGCTAAGAAATGGTTGAGAAGGCAACAAATTTTGCGCACTACTGCTGCTCCAAACGCTTAACCAGAATGGCCTAGGGAAAAAATACACATACCTTTGTAATCGGGCGAGTTTCTACTTTCAGATACAGTAGGAATTTTTGGGTTTGGTCAATCCGTTCGCGAGATATGGGAGTTTGAAGCTAAGAAATGGTTGAGAAGGGAATAAATTTTTCGCACTTCTGCTGCTCCAAACGCTTAACCAGAGTGGCCTAGGGGAAAAATACACATACCTTTGTAATCGGGCGAGTTTCTACTCTCAGATTCAAGAGGAATTTTTGGGTTTGGTCAATCGGTTCGCGAGATATGGGAGTTTGAAGCTAAGAAATGGTACAGAAGGCAACAAATTTTTCGCACTTCTGCTGCTCCAAATGCTTAACCAGAGTGGCCTAGGGAAAAAATACACATACCGTTGTAATCGGGCAAGTATCTACTTTCGGATGCAAGAGGAATTTTTGGGTTTGGTCAATCGGTTCGCGAGATATGGTAGTTTGAAGCTAAGAAATGGTACAGAAGGCAAGAAATTTTTCGCACTTCTGCTGCTCCAAATGCTTAACCAGAATGGCCTAGGGAAAAAATACACATACCTTTGTAATTGAGCGAGTTTCTACTTTCAGACACACCAGGAATTTTTGGGTTTGGGCAATCGGTTCGCGAGATATGGGAGTTTGAAGCTAAGAAATGGTTGAGAAGGCAACAAATTTTGCGCACTTCTGCTGCTCCAAACAATTAACGAGAATGGCGTAGGGAAAAAATACACATACCTTTGTTATCGGGCGAGTTTCTACTTTCAGACGCAACAGGGTCTTTTGGGTTTTGTCAATCCGTTCGCGAGAAACGGGAGCTTGAAGCTAGGAAATGGTTGAGAAGACAACAACTTTTGCGCACTTCTGCTGCTCCAAACAATTAACCAGAATGTCCTAGGGAAAAAATACAAATACCGTTGTAATCGGGCGAGTTTCTACTTTCAGACGCAACAGGAATTTTTGGGCTTGGTCCATCTGTTCGCGAGATATGGTTGTTTGAAACTAAGAAATGGTTGAGAAGGCAACAAATTTTTCGCACATCTGCTGCTCCAAACTGTTAACCAGAATGTCCTAGGGAAAAAATACACATACCGTTGTAATCGGGCGAGTTTCTACTTACAGACGCATCAGGAATTTTTGGGCTTGGTCCATCTGTTCGCGAGATATGGGAGTTTGAAACTAAGAAATGGTTGAGAAGGCAACAAATTGTTCGCAATTCTGCTGCTCCGAACGCTTAACCAGAATGTCGTAGGGAAAAATTACGCATGCCTTTGTAATCGGGCGAGTTTCTACTTTCAGACGCAACAGGGACTTTTGGGTTTTGTCAATCCGTTCGCGAGAAACGGGAGCATGAAGCTAAGAAATGGTTGAGAAGACAACAACTTTTGCGCTCTTCTGCTGCTACAAACGCTTAACCAGAATGTGCTAGGGAAAAATACACATACCGCTGTAATCGGGCGAGTATCTACTTTCAGATGCAGGAGGAATATTTGGGTTTGGTCTATCCGTTTGCGAGATATGGGAGTTTGAAGCTAAGAAATGGTTGAGAAGGCAACAAATTTTTCGCACTTCTGCTGCTCCAACCGCTTAACCAGAATGGCCTAGGGAAAAAATACACATACCGTTGTAATCGTGCGAGTTTCTACTTTCAGATGCAGTAGGAATTTTTGGGTTTGGTCAATCCGTTCGCGAGATATGGGAGTTTGAAGCTAAGAAATGGTTGAGAAGGCAGAAATTTTTTCGCAATTCTGCTGCTCCAAACGCTTAAACAGAACGGCCTAGAAAAAAAATACACATACCGTTGTAATCGGGCGAGTAACTACTTTCAGATGCAAGACGAATTTTTGGGTTTGGTCAATCCGTTCGCGAGGTACGGGAGCTTAAAGCTAAGAAATGGTTGAGAAGACAACAACTTTTGCGCACTTCTGCTGCTCCAAACGCGTAACCAGAATGGCCTAGGGAAAAAATACACATAGCGTTGAAATCGGGCGAGTTTCTAGTTTCGGACGCAGCAGGAATTTTTGGGTTTGGTCAAACCGTTCGCGAGATATGGGAGTTTGAATCCAAGAAATGGTTGAGAAGGCAGCAAATTCTTCGCACTTCTGCTGCTCCAAACGCTTAACCAGAATGTCGTAGGGAAAAATTACGCATGCCTTTGTAATCGGGCGAGTTTCTACTTTCAGACGCAACAGGGACTTTTGGGTTTTGTCAATCCGTTCGCGAGAAACGGGAGCATGAAGCTAAGAAATGGTTGAGAAGACAACAACTTTTGAGCCCTTCGGCTGCTACAAACGCTTAACCAGAATGTGCTAGGGAAAAATACACATACCGTTGTAATCGTGCGAGTTTCTACTTTCAGATGCAGTAGGAATTTTTGGGCTTGGTCCATCTGTTCGCGAGATATGGGAGTTTGAAACTAAGAGATGGTTGAGAAGGCAACAAATTGTTCGCAATTCTGCTGCTCCGAACGCTTAACCAGAAAGGCCTAGGGAAAAAATACACATACCGTTGTAATCGTGCGAGTTTCTACTTTTAGATGCAGTAGGAATTTTTGGGTTTGGTCAATCCGTTCGCGAGATATGGGAGTTTGAAGCTAAGAAATGGTTGAGAAGGCAGCAGTGTTTTCGCAATTCTGCTGCTCCAAACGCTTAAACAGAATGGCATAAAAAAAAATACACATACCGTTGTAATCGGGCGAGTAACTACTTTCAGATGCAAGAGGAATTTTTGGGTTTGGTCAATCCATTCGCGAGATATGGGAGTTTGAAGCTAAGAAATGGGTCAGATGGCAACAAATTTTTCGCAATTCTGCTGCTTCAAACGCTTAACCAGAGTGGCCTAGGGAAAAAATACACATACCTTTGTAATCCGGCTAGTATCTACTTTCAGACGCAACAAGAATTTTTGGGTTTGGTCAATTCGTTCGCGGGATACGGGAGGTTGAAGCTAAGAAATGGTTGAGAAGACAACAAATTGTTCCCACTTCTGCTGCTCCAAACGCTTAACCAGAATGGCGTAGGGAAAAAATACCCATACCGTTGTAATCGGGCGAGTTTCTACTTTCAGATTGAAGAGGAATCTTTGGGTTTGGTCAATTCGTTCGCGAGAGACGGGAGCTTGAATCTAAGAAATGGTGGAGAAGACAACAACTTTTGCGCAATTCTGCTGCGCCAAACGCACAACCAGAATGGCCTAGGGAAGAAATACACACACCGCTGTTATCGGACGAGTTTCTACTTTAAGACGCAGCAGGAATTTTTGGGTTTTGTCAATCTGTTCGCGAGATATGGGAGTTTGAAGCTAAGAAATGGTTGAGAAGGCAACAAATTTTTCGCAATTCTGCTGCTCCAAACGCATAACCAGAGTGGCCTAGGGAAAAAATACACATACCTTTGTAATCGGGCTAGTTTCTACTTTCAGACGCAACAAGAATTTTTGTGTTTGGTCAATTCGTTCGCGAGAAACGGGAGCTTGAAGCTAAGAAATGGTTGAGAAGACAACTTTTGCGTTATTCTTCTGCTCCAAACGCTTCACCAGAATGTCCTAGGGAAAAAATACATATACCGCTGTGATCGGGCGAGTTTCTACTTTCAGACGCAACAGGAATTTTTGGGTTCGGTCAATCCGTTCGCGAGATATGGGAGTTTGAAGCTAAGAAATGGTTGAGAAGGCAACAAATTATTCGCAATTCTGCTGCTCTAATCGCATAACCAGAGTGGCCTAGAAAAAAAAATACACATACCGTTGTAATCGGGCGAGTATCTACTTTCAGATACAAGAGGAATTTTTGGGCTTGGTCAATCGGTTCGCGAGATATGGGAGTTTGAAGCTAAGAAATGGTACAGAAGGCAACACATTTTTCGCAATTCTGCTGCTCCAAATGCTTAACCAGAGTGGCCTAGGGAAAAAATACAAATACCTTTGTAATCGGGCGAGTTTCTACTTTCAGACACACTAGGAATTTTTGGGTTCGGTCAATCCGTTCGCGAGAAATGGGAGTTTGAAGCTAAGAAATGGTTGAGAAGGCAACAAATTTTGCGCACTACTGCTGCTCCAAACGCTTAACCAGAATGGCCTAGGGAAAAAATACACATACCTTTGTATTCGGGCGAGTTTCTACTTTCAGATGCAGTAGGAATTTTTGGGTTTGGTCAATCCGTTCGCGAGATATGGGAGTTTGAAGCTAAGAAATGGTTGAGAAGGGAATAAATTTTTCGCACTTCTGCTGCTCCAAACGCTTAACCAGAATGGCCTAGGGGAAAAATACACATACCGTTGTAATCGGGCGAGTTTCCTCTTTCAGACGCAGCAGGAGTTTTTATGTTTGGTCAAACCGTTCGCGAGATATGGGAGTTTGAATCTAAGAAATGGTTGAGAAGGGAACAAATTTTTCGCAATTCTGCTGCTCCAAACGTTTAACCAGAATGGCCTAGGGGAAAAATACACATACCTTTGTAAACGGGCGAGTTTCTACTCTCAGATTCAAGAGGAATTTTTGGGTTTGGTCAATCGGTTCGCGAGATATGGGAGTTTGAAGCTAAGAAATGGTACAGAAGGCAACAAATTTTTCGCAATTCTGCTGCTCCAAATGCTTAACCAGAGTGGCCTAGGGAAAAAATACACATACCGTTGTAATCGGGCAAGTATCTACTTTCGGATGCAAGAGGAATTTTTGGGTTTGGTCAATCGGTTCGCGAGATATGGTAGTTTGAAGCTAAGAAATGGTACAGAAGGCAAGAAATTTTTCGCACTTCTGCTGCTCCAAATGCTTAACCAGAATGGCCTAGGGAAAAAATACACATACCTTTGTAATTGGGCGAGTTTCTACTTTCAGACACACCAGGAATTTTTGGGTTTGGGCAATCGGTTCGCGAGATATGGGAGTTTGAAGCTAAGAAATTGTTGAGAAGGCAACAAATTTTGCGCACTTCTGCTGCTCCAAACAATTAACGAGAATGGCGTAGGGAAAAAATACACATACCTTTGTTATCGGGCGAGTTTCTACTTTCAGACGCAACAGGGACTTTTGGGTTTTGTCAATCCGTTCGCGAGAAACGGGAGCTTGAAGCTAGGAAATGGTTGAGAAGACAACAACTTTTGCGCACTTCTGCTGCTCCAAACAATTAACCAGAATGTCCTAGGGAAAAAATACAAATACCGTTGTAATCGGGCGAGTTTCAACTTTCAGACGCAACAGGAATTTTTGGGCTTGGTCCATCTGTTCGCGAGATATGGTTGTTTGAAACTAAGAAATGGTTGAGAAGGCAACAAATTTTTCGCACATCTGCTGCCCCAAACGGTTAACCAGAATGTCCTAGGGAAAAAATACACATACCGTTGTAATCGGGCGAGTTTCTACTTACAGACGCATCAGGAATTTTTGGGCTTGGTCCATCTGTTCGCGAGATATGGGAGTTTGAAACTAAGAAATGGTTGAGAAGGCAACAAATTGTTCGCAATTCTGCTGCTCCGAACGCTTAACCAGAATGTCGTAGGGAAAAATTACGCATGCCTTTGTAATCGGGCGAGTTTCTACTTTCAGACGCAACAGGGACTTTTGGGTTTTGTCAATCCGTTCGCGAGAAACGGGAGCATGAAGCTAAGAAATGGTTGAGAAGACAACAACTTTTGCGCCCTTCTGCTGCTACAAACGCTTAACCAGAATGTGCTAGGGAAAAATACACATACCGCTGTAATCGGGCGGGTATCTACTTTCAGATGCAGGAGGTATATTTGGGTTTGGTCTATCCGTTTGCGAGATATGGGAGTTTGAATCTAAGAAATGGTTGAGAAGGCAACAAATTTTTCGCACTTCTGCTGCTCCAACCGCTTAACCAGAATGGCCTAGGGAAAAAATACACATACCGTTGTAATCGTGCGAGTTTCTACTTTCAGATGCAGTAGGAATTTTTGGGTTTGGTCAATCCGTTCGCGAGATATGGGAGTTTGAAGCTAAGAAATGGTTGAGAAGGCAGAAATATTTTCGCAATTCTGCTGCTCCAAACGCTTAAACAGAACGGCCTAGAAAAAAAATACACATACCGTTGTAATCGGGCGAGTAACTACTTTCAGATGCAAGACGAATTTTTGGGTTTGGTCAATCCGTTCGCGAGGTACGGGAGCTTAAAGCTAAGAAATGGTTGAGAAGACAACAACTTTTGCGCACTTCTGCTGCTCCAAACGCTTAACCAGAATGGCCTAGGGAAAAAATACACATAGCGTTGAAATCGGCGAGTTTCTAGTTTCGGACGCAGCAGGAATTTTTGGGTTTGGTCAAACCGTTCGCGAGATATGGGAGTTTGAATCCAAGAAATGGTTGAGAAGGCAGCAAATTCTTCGCACTTCTGCTGCTCCAAACGCTTAACCAGAATGTCGTAGGGAAAAATTACGCATGCCTTTGTAATCGGGCGAGTTTCTACTTTCAGACGCAACAGGGACTTTTGGGTTTTGTCAATCCGTTCGCGAGAAACGGGAGCATGAAGCTAAGAAATGGTTGAGAAGACAACAACTTTTGCGCCCTTCTGCTGCTACAAACGCTTAACCAGAATGTGCTAGGGAAAAATACACATACCGTTGTAATCGTGCGAGTTTCTACTTTCAGATGCAGTAGGAATTTTTGGGCTTGGTCCATCTGTTCGCGAGATATGGGAGTTTGAAACTAAGAGATGGTTGAGAAGGCAACAAATTGTTCGCAATTCTGCTGCTCCGAACGCTTAACCAGAAAGGCCTAGGGAAAAAATACACATACCGTTGTAATCGTGCGAGTTTCTACTTTTAGATGCAGTAGGAATTTTTGGGTTTGGTCAATCCGTTCGCGAGATATGGGAGTTTGAAGCTAAGAAATGGTTGAGAAGGCAGCAGTGTTTTCGCAATTCTGCTGCTCCCAACGCTTAAACAGAATGGCATAAAAAAAAATACACATACCGTTGTAATCGGGCGAGTAACTACTTTCAGATGCAAGAGGAATTTTTGGGTTTGGTCAATCCTTTCGCGAGATATGGGAGTTTGAAGCTAAGAAATGGGTCAGATGGCAACAAATTTTTCGCAATTCTGCTGCTTCAAACGCTTAACCAGAGTGGCCTAGGGAAAAAATACACATACCTTTGTAATCCGGCTAGTTTCTACTTTCAGACGCAACAAGAATTTTTGGGTTTGGTCAATTCGTTCGCGGGATACGGGAGGTTGAAGCTAAGAAATGGTTGAGAAGACAACAAATTGTTCCCACTTCTGCTGCTCCAAACGCTTAACCAGAATGGCGTAGGGAAAAAATACCCATACCGTTGTAATCGGGCGAGTTTCTACTTTCAGATTGAAGAGGAATCTTTGGGTTTGGTCAATTCGTTCGCGAGAGACGGGAGCTTGAATCTAAGAAATGGTGGAGAAGACAACAACTTTTGCGCAATTGTGCTGCGCCAAACGCACAACCAGAATGGCCTAGGGAAGAAATACACACACCGCTGTAATCGGACGAGTTTCTACTTTAAGACGCAGCAGGAATTTTTGGGTTTTGTCAATCAGTTCGCGAGATATGGGAGTTTGAAGCTAAGAAATGGTTGAGAAGGCAACAAATTTTTCGCAATTCTGCTGCTCCAAACGCATAACCAGAGTGGCCTAGGGAAAAAATACACATACCTTTGTAATCGGGCTAGTTTCTACTTTCAGACGCAACAAGAATTTTTGTGTTTGGTCAATTCGTTCGCGAGATACGGGAGCTTGAAGCTAAGAAATGGTTGAGAAGACAACATTTGCGTAATTCTTCTGCTCCAAACGCTTCACCAGAATGTCCTAGGGGAAAAATACATATACCGCTGTGATCGGGCGAGTTTCTACTTTCAGGCGCAACAGGAATTTTTGGGTTCGGTCAATCCGTTCGCGAGATATGGGAGTTTGAAGCTAAGAAATGGTTGAGAAGGCAACAAATTATTCGCAATTCTGCTGCTCTAATCGCATAACCAGAGTGGCCTAGAAAAAAAAATACACATACCGTTGTAATCGGGCGAGTATCTACTTTCAGATACAAGAGGAATTTTTGGACTTGGTCAATCCGTTCGCGAGATATGGGAGTTTCAAGCTAAGAAATGGTTGAGAAGGCAACAAATTTTTCGCAATTCTGCTGCTCCAAACGATTAAACAGAATGGCCTAGGGGAAAAATACACATACCTTTGCAATCGGGCGAGTTTCTACTTTCAGACGCAACAAGAAACTTTGGGTTTGGACAATTCGTTCGCGGGATACGGGAGGTTGAAGCTAAGAAATGGTTGAGAAGACAACAAATTTATCCCACTTCTGCTGCTCCAAACGCTTAACCAGAATGGCGTAGGGAAAAAATACACATACATTTGTAATCGGGCGAGTTTCTACTTTCAGACGCAACAAGAATTTTTGGGTTTGGTCAATTCGTTCGCGAGATACGGGAGGTTGAAGCTAAGAAATGGTTAAGAAGACAACAATTTTTGCGCAATTCTGCTGCTCCAAACGCTTAATCAGAATGGCCTAGGGAAAAAATGCAAATACTTTTGTATTCGGCGAGTTTCTACTTTCACACGCAACAGGAATTTTTGGGTTTGGTCAATCCGTTCGCGAGATATGGGAGTTTGAAGCTAAGAAATGGTTGAGAAGACAACAAATTTTTCCCACTTCTGCTGCTCCAAACGCTTAACCAGAATGGCCTAGGGAAAAAATACCCATACTGTTGTAATCGGGCGAGGTTCTACTTTCAAATGCAAGAGGAATTTTTGGGTTTGGTCAATCGGTTCGCGAGATATGGGAGGTTGAAGCTAAGAAATGGTTAAGAAGACAACAATTTTTGCGCAATTCTGCTGCTCCAAACGCTTAACCAGAATCGCCTAGGGAAAAAATACATATACCGTTGTAATCGGGCGAGTTTCTACTTTCAGATGCAAGGGGAATTTTTGGGTTCGGTCAATCCGTTCGCGAGATACGGGAGGTTGAAGCTATGAAATGGTTAAGAAGACAACAATTTTTGCGCAATTCTCGCGCTCCAAAAGCTTAACAAGAATGTGCTAGGGAAAAAATACACATACCTTTGTAATCGGGCGAGTTTCCACATTCCGATTCAAGAGGGATTTTTGGGTTTGGTCAATCGGTTCGCGAGATATGGGAGTTTGAAGCTAAGAAATGGTACAGAAGGCAACAAATTTTTCGCACTTCTGCTGCTCCAAATGCTTAACGAGAATGGCCTAGGGAAAAAATACATATACCGTTGTAATCGGGCGAGTTTCTACTTTCAGATGCAAGAGGAATTTTTGGGTTCGGTCAATCCGTTCGCGAGATACGGGAGGTGGAAGCTAAGAAATGGTTAAGAAGACAACAATTTTTGCGCAATTCTGCTGCTCCAAACGCTTAACCAGAATGTGCTAGGGAAAAAATACACATACCGTTGTAATCAGGCGAGTTTCTACTTTCAGAAGCAAGAGGACTTTTTGGGTTTGGTCAATCGGCTCGCGAGATATGGGAGTTTGAAGCTAAGAAATGGTTCAGAAGGCAACAAATTTATCGCACTTCTGCTGCTCGAAACAATTAACCAGAATGTCCTAGCCGAAAAATACACATACCTTTGTAATCGGGCGAGTTTCTACTTTCAGACGCAACAAGAATTTTTGGGTTTGGTCAATTCGTTCGCGAGATACGGGAGGTTGAAGCTAAGAAATGGTTAAGAAGACAACAATTTTTGCGCAATTCTGCTGCTCCAAACGCTTAACCAGAATGTCCTAGGGATAAAATACAAACACCTTTGTGATCGGGCAAGTATCTACTTTCAGACACAACAGGAATTTTTGGTTTCGGTCAATCCGTTCGCGAGATATGGGAGTTTGAAGCTAAGAAATGGTTGAGAAGGCAACAATTTTTCCGCAATTCTGCTGCTCCAAACGCTTAACTAGAATGACCTAGAAAAAAAATACACATACCGTTGTAATCGGGCAAGTATCTACTTTCGGATGGAAGAGGAATTTTTGGGTTTGGTCAATCGGTTCGCGAGATATGGGAGTTTGAAGCTAAGAAATGGTTGGGAAGGCAACCAATTTTTGCGCACTTCTGCTGCTCCAAACGCTTAACCAGAACGGCCTAGGGAAAAAATACACATACCTTTGTAATCGGGCGAGTTTTTACTTTCAGATGCAGTAGGAATTTTTGGGTTTGGTCAATCCGTTCGCGAGATATGGTAGTTTGAAGCTAAGAAATGGTTGAGAAGGGAACAAATTTTTCGCACTTCTGCTGCTCCAAACGCTTAACCAGAATGGCCTAGGGGAAAGATACAAATACCGTTGTATTCGGGCGAGTTTCTACTTTCAGACACACCAGGAATTTTTGGGTTTGGTCAATCCGTTCGCGAGATATGGGAGTTTGGAGTTAAGAAATGGTTGAGAAGGAAACAAATTTTGCGCAATTCTGCTGCTCCAAACGCTGAACCAGAATGGACTAGGGAAAAGATACACACACCGTTGTAATCGGGCGAGTTTCTTCTTTCAGACGCAGCAGGAATTTTTAGGTTTGGTCAAACCGTTCGCGAGATATGGGAGTTTGAATCTAAGAAATGGTTGAGAAGGGAACAAATTTTTTGCGATTCTGCTGCTCCAAATACTTAACCAGAATGGCCTAGGGAAAAAATACATATACCGTTGTAATCGGGCGAGTTTCTACTTTCAGATGCAAGAGGAATTTTTGGGTTCGGTCTATCCGTTCGCGAGATACGGGAGCTTGAGGCTAAGAAATGGTTGAGAAGACAACAACTTTTGCGCACTTCTGCTGCTCCAAACGCTTAACTAGAATGGCCTAGAAAAAAAAATACACATACCGTTGTAATCGGGCAAGTATCTACTTTCGGATGCAAGAGGAATTTTTGGGTTTGGTTAATCGGTTCGCGAGATATGGGAGTTTGAAGGTAAGAAATGGTTGGGACGGCGACCAATTTTTCGCACATCTGCTGCTCCAAACGCTTAACCAGAATGGCCTAGGGAAAAAATACACATACCCTTGTAATCGGGCGAGTTTCTGCTTTCAGATGCAACAGGAATTTTTGGGTTTGGACAATCGGTACGCGAGATATGGGAGTTTGAAGCTAAGAAATGGTTGGGAAGGCAACCAATTTTTCGCACATCTGCTGCTCCAAACGCTTAACCAGAATGGCCTAGGGAAAAAATAAACATACCGCTGTAATCGGGCGAGTTTCTATCTTCAGATGCAGTAGGAATTTTTGGGTTTGTCAATCCGTTCGCGAGATATGGGAGTTTGAAGCTAAGAAATGGTTGGGAAAGCAACAAATTTTTCGCACTTCTGCTGCTCCAAATGCTTAACCAGATGGCCTAGGGAAAAAATACACATACCGCTGTAATCTGGCGAGTTTCAACTTTCAGATACAGTAGGAATTTTTGGGTTTGGTCAATCCGTTCGCGAGATATGGGGGTTTGAAGCTAAGAAATGGTTGGGATGGCAACCAATTTTTCGCAAATCTGCTGCTCCAAACGCTTAACTAGAATGGCCTAGGGAAAAAATACACATACCTTTGTAATCGGGCGAGTTTCTACTTTCAGACGCAACAGGAATTTTTGGGTTTGGTCAATCCGTTCGCGAGATATGGGAGTTTGAACCTAAGAAATGGTTGAGAAGGAAGCAAATTTTTCGCAATTCTGCTGCTCAACGCTTAACTAGAATGGCCTAGGAAAAAAATACCCATACCGTTGTAATCGGGCAAGTATCTAATTTCGGATGCAACAGGAATTTTTGGGTTTGGTCAATCGGTTCGCGAGATATGGTAGTTTGAAGCTAAGAAATTGTTGGAAGGCGACCAATTTTTCGCACATCTGCTGCTCCAAACGCTTAACCAGAATGGCCTAGGGAAAAAATACACATACCTTTGTAATCGGGCGAGTTTCTACTTTCAGATGAACAGGAATTTTTGGGTTTGGTCAATCCGTTCGCGAGATACGGGAGCTTGAGTCTAAGAAATGGTTGAGAAGACAACAACTTTTGCGCACTTCTGCTGCTCCAAACGCTTAACTAGAATGGCCTAGAAAAAAAATACACATACCGTTGTAATCGGGCAAGTATCTACTTTCGGATGCAAGAGGAATTTTTGGGTTTGGTTAATCGGTTCGCGAGATATGGGAGTTTGAAGCTAAGAAATGGTTGGGACGGCGACCAATTTTTCGCACATCTGCTGCTCCAAACGCTTAACCAGAATGGCCTAGGGAAAAAATACACATACCCTTGTAATCGGGCGAGTTTCTGCTTTCAGATGCAAGAGGAATTTTTGGGTTTGGACAATCGGTACGCGAGATATGGGTGTTTGAAGCTAAGAAATGGTTGGGAAGGCAACCAATTTTTCGCACATCTGCTGCTCCAAACGCTTAACCAGAATGGCCTAGGGAAAAAATAAACATACCGCTGTAATCGGGCGAGTTTCTATCTTCAGATGCAGTAGGAATTTTTGGGTTTGTCAATCCGTTCGCGAGATATGGGAGTTTGAAGCTAAGAAATGGTTGGGAAAGCAACAAATTTTTCGCTCTTCTGCTGCTCCAAATGCTTAACCAGATGGCCTAGGGAAAAAATACACATACCGCTGTAATCTGGCGAGTTTCAACTTTCAGATACAGTAGGAATTTTTGGGTTTGGTCAATCCGTTCGCGAGATATGTTAGTTTGAACCTAAGAAATGGTTGAGAAGGCAGCAAATTTTTCGCAATTCTGCTGCTCCAAACGCTTAACTAGAATGGCCTAGGAAAAAAATACACATCCCGTTGTAATCGGGCAAGTATCTACTTTCGGATGCAAGAGGAATTTTTGGGTTTGGTCAATCGGTTTGCGAGATATGGGGGTTTGAAGCTAAGAAATGGTTGGGATGGCAACCAATTTTTCGCACATCTGCTGCTCCAAACGCTTAACTAGAATGGCCTAGGGAAAAAATACACATACCTTTGTAATCGGGCGAGTTTCTACTTTCAGACGCAACAGGAATTTTTGGGTTTGGTCAATCCGTTCGCGAGATATGGGAGTTTGAACCTAAGAAATGGTTGAGAAGGCAGCAAATTTTTCGCAATTCTGCTGCTCAACGCTTAACTAGAATGGCCTAGGAAAAAAATACCCATACCGTTGTAATCGGGCAAGTATCTACTTTCGGATGCAACAGGAATTTTTGGGTTTGGTCAATCGGTTCGCGAGATATGGTAGTTTGAAGCTAAGAAATGGTTGGGACGGCGACCAATTTTTCGCACATCTGCTGCTCCAAACGCTTAACCAGAATGGCCTAGGGAAAAAATACACATACCCTTGTAATCGGGCGAGTTTCTGCTTTCAGATGCAAGAGGAATTTTGGGGTTCGGTCTATCCGCTCGCGAGATATGGGAGTTAGAAGCTGAGAAATGGTTGAGAAGACAACAACTTTTGGGCAATTCTGCTGCTCCAAACGCTTAACCAGAATGTCCTAGGGAAAAAATACAAATACCGTTGTGATCGGGCGAGTTTCTACTTTCAGACGCAATAGGAATTTTTGGGATCGGTCAATCCGTTCGCGAGATACGGGAGCTTGAGGCTAAGAAATGGTTGAGAAGACAACAACTTTTGCGCACTTCTGCTGCTCCAAACGCTTAACTAGAATGGCCTAGAAAAAAAATACACATGCCGTTGTAATCGGGCAAGTATCTACTTTCGGATGCAAGAGGAAGTTTTGGGTTTGGTTAATCGGTTCGCGAGATATGGGAGTTTGAAGCTAAGAAATGGTTGGGACGGCGACCAATTTTTCGCACATCTGCTGCTCCAAACGCTTAACCAGAATGGCCTAGGGAAAAAATACACATACCCTTGTAATCGGGCGAGTTTCTGCTTTCAGATGCAAGAGGAATTTTTGGGTTTGGACAATCGGTACGCGAGATATGGGAGTTTGAAGCTAAGAAATGGTTGGGAAGGCAACCAATTTTTCGCACATCTGCTGCTCCAAACGCTTAACCAGAATGGCCTAGGGAAAAAATAAACATACCGCTGTAATCGGGCGAGTTTCTATCTTCAGATGCAGTAGGAATTTTTGGGTTTGTCAATCCGTTCGCGAGATATGGGAGTTTGAAGCTAAGAAATGGTTGGGAAAGCAACAAATTTTTCGCACTTCTGCTGCTCCAAATGCTTAACCAGATGGCCTAGGGAAAAAATACACATACCGCTGTAATCTGGCGAGTTTCAACTTTCAGATACAGTAGGAATTTTTGGGTTTGGTCAATCCGTTCGCGAGATATGTTAGTTTGAACCTAAGAAATGGTTGAGAAGGCAGCAAATTTTTCGCAATTCTGCTGCTCCAAACGCTTAACTAGAATGGCCTAGGAAAAAAATACACATCCCGTTGTAATCGGGCAAGTATCTACTTTCGGATGCAAGAGGAATTTTTGGGTTTGGTCAATCGGTTCGCGAGATATGGGGGTTTGAAGCTAAGAAATGGTTGGGATGGCAACCAATTTTTCGCAAATCTGCTGCTCCAAACGCTTAACTAGAATGGCCTAGGGAAAAAATACACATACCTTTGTAACCGGGCGAGTTTCTACTTTCAGACGCAACAGGAATTTTTGGGTTTGGTCAATCCGTTCGCGAGATATGGGAGTTTGAACCTAAGAAATGGTTGAGAAGGCAGCAAATTTTTCGCAATTCTGCTGCTCAACGCTTAACTAGAATGGCCTAGGAAAAAAATACCCATACCGTTGTAATCGGGCAAGTATCTACTTTCGGATGCAACAGGAATTTTTGGGTTTGGTCAATCGGTTCGCGAGATATGGTAGTTTGAAGCTAAGAAATTGTTGGAAGGCGACCAATTTTTCGCACATCTGCTGCTCCAAACGCTTAACCAGAATGGCCTAGGGAAAAAATACACATACCTTTGTAATCGGGCGAGTTTCTACTTTCAGATGAACAGGAATTTTTGGGTTTGTTCAATCCGTTCGCGAGATACGGGAGCTTGAGTCTAAGAAATGGTTGAGAAGACAACAACTTTTGCGCACTTCTGCTGCTCCAAATGCTTAACCAGTATGTGCTAGGGAAAAAATACACATACCTTTGTAATCGGGCGAGTTTCTACATTCAGATTCAAGAGGAATTTTTGGGTTTGGTCAATCGGTTCGCGAGATATGGGAGTTTGAAGCTAAGAAATGGTTGGGAAGGCAACCAATTTTTCGCACATCTGCTGCTCCAAACGCTTAACCAGAGTGGCCTAGGGAAAAAATACACATGCCTTTGTAATCGGGCGAGTTTCTACTTTCAGACACACTAGGAATTTTTGGGTTCGGTCAATCCGTTCGCGAGAAATAGGAGTTTGAAGCTAAGAAATGGTTGAGAAGGCAACAAATTTTGCGCACTTCTGCTGCTCCAAACGCTTAACCAGAATGGCCTAGGGAAAAAATACACATACCTTTGTAATCGGGCGAGTTTCTACTGTCAGACACACTAGGAATTTTTGGGTTCGGTCAATCCGTTCGCGAGAAATAGGAGTTTGAAGCTAAGAAATGGTTGAGAAGGCAACAAATTTTGCGCACTTCTGCTGCTCCAAACGCTTAACCAGAATGGCCTAGGGGAAAAATACACATACCGTTGTAATCGGGCGAGTATCTACTTTCATATGCAGGAGCAATTTTTGGGTTCGGTCTATCGGTTCGCGAGATATGGGAGTTTGAAGCTGAGAAATGGTTGGGAAGGCAAACAATTTTTCGCACATCTGCTGCTCCAAACGCTTAACAAGAATGGCCTAGGGAAAAAATAAACATACCGCTGTAATCGGGCGAGTTTCTATCTTCAGATGCAGTAGGAATTTTTGGGTTTGTCAATCCGATCGCGAGATATGGGAGTTTGAAGCTAAGAAATGGTTGGGAAGGCAACAAATTTTTCGCACTTCTGCTGCTCCAAATGCTTAACCAGATGGCCTAGGGAAAAAATACACATACCTTTGTAATCGGGCGAGTTTCTACTTTCAGATGCAGTAGGAATTTTTGGGTTTGGTCAATCCGTTCGCGAGATATGGGAGTGTGAACCTAAGAAATGGTTGAGAAGGGAATAAATTTTTCGCACTTCTGCTGCTCCAAACGCTTAACCAGAATGGCCTAGGGAAAATACACATACCTTTGTAATCGGGCGAGTTTCTATTCTCAGATTCAAGAGGAATTTTTGGGTTTGGTCAATCGGTTCGCGAGATATGGGAGTTTGAAGCTAAGAAATGGTACAGAAAGCAACAGATTTTTCGCACTTCTGCTGCTCCAAATGCTTAACCAGAATGGCCTAGGGAAAAAATACATATACCGTTGATTTCGGGCGAGTTTCTACTTTCAGACGGAGCAGGAATTTTTGCGTTTGGGCAAACCGATAGCGAGATATGGGAGTTTGAATCTAAGAAATGGTTGAGAAGGGAACAAATTTTTCGCACTTCTGCTGCTCCAAACAATTAACCAGAATATCCTAGGGGAAAAATTCACACACCTTTGTAATGGTTTGGGCGAGTTTCTACTTTCAGACGCAACAGAAATTTTTGGGTTTGGTCAATCCGTTCGCGAGATATGGGAGTTTGAACCTAAGAAATGGTTGAGAAGGCAGCAAATTTTTCGCAATTCTGCTGCTCAACGCTTAACTAGAATGGCCTAGGAAAAAATACACATCACTTTGTAATCGGGCGAGTTTCCACTTTCAGATGCAGTAGGAATTTTTGGGTTTGGTCAATCCGTTCGCGAGATATGGGAGTTTGAAGCTAAGAAATGGTTGAGAAGGGAATACATTTTTCGCACTTCTGCTGCTCCCAACGCTTAACCAGAATGGCCTAGGGGAAAAATACACATACCGTTGTAATCGGGCGAGTTTCTTCTTTCAGACGCAGCAGGAGTTTTTATGTTTGGTCAAACCGTTCGCGAGATATGGGAGTTTGAATCTAAGAAATGGTTGAGAAGGGAACAAATTTTTCGTACTTCTGCTGCTCCAAACGCTTAACCAGAATGGCCTAGGGGAAAAATACACATACCTATGTAATCGGGCGAGTTTCTACTCTCAGATTCAAGAGGAATTTTTGGGTTTGGTCAATCGGTTCGCGAGATATGGGAGTTTGAAGCTAAGAAATGGTACAGAAAGCAACACATTTTTCGCACTTCTGCTGCTCCAAATGCTTAACCAGAATGGCCTAGGGAAAAAATACATATACCGTTGTAATCGGGCGAGTTTCTACTTTCAGATGCAGGAGCAATTTTTGGGTTCGGTCTATCCGCTCGCGAGATGTGGGAGTTTGAAGCTAAGAAATGGTTGAGAAGACAACTTTTGGGCAATTCTGCTGCTCCAAACGCTTAACCAGAATGTCCTAGGGAAAAAATACAAATACCGTTGTGATCGGGCGAGTTTCTACTTTCAGACGCAACAGGAATTTTTGGGTTCGGTCAATCCGTTCGCGAGATACGGGAGCTTGCGTCTAAGAAATGGTTGAGAAGGCAACAACTTTTGCGCACTTCTGCTGCTCCAAATGCTTAACCAGTATGTGCTAGGGAAAAAATACACATACCTTTGTAATCGGGCGAGTTTCTACATTCAGATTCAATAGGAATTTTTGGGTTTGGCCAATCGGTTCGCGAGATATGGGAGTTTGAAGCTAAGAAATGGTACAGAAGGCAACAAATTTTTCGCACTTCTGCTGCTCCAAATGCTTAACCAGAATGGCCTAGGGAAAAAATACATATACCGTTGTAATCAGGCGAGTTTCTACTTTCAGATGCAAGAGGAATTTTTGGGTTTGGTCAATTCGTTCGCGGGATACGGGAGGTTGAAGCTAAGAAATGGTTGAGAAGACAACAAATTTTTCCCACTTCTGCTGCTCCAAACGCTTAACCAGAATGGCGTAGGGAAAAAATACCCATACCGTTGTAATCGGGCGAGTTTCTACTTTCAGATTGAAGAGGAATTTTTGGGTTCGGTCAATCCGTTCGCGAGATATGGGAGTTTGAAGCTAAGAAATGGTTGAGAAGGCAACAAATTATTCGCAATTCTGCTGCTCTAATCGCATAACCAGAGTGGCCTAGAAAAAAAAATACACATACCGTTGTAATCGGGCGAGTATCTACTTTCAGATACAAGAGGAATTTTTGGGCTTGGTCAATCCGTTCGCGAGATATGGGAGTTTGAAGCTAAGAAATGGTTGAGAAGGCAACAAATTTTTCGCAATTCTGCTGCTCCAAACGATTAAACAGAATGGCCTAGGGGAAAAATACACATACCTTTGCAATCGGGCGAGTTTCTACTTTCAGACGCAACAAGAAACTTTGGGTTTGGTCAATTCGTTCGCGGGATACGGGAGGTTGAAGCTAAGAAATGGTTGAGAAGACAACAAATTTATCCCACTTCTGCTGCTCCAAACGCTTAACCAGAATGGCGTAGGGAAAAAATTCACATACATTTGTAATCGGGCGAGTTTCTACTTTCAGACGCAACAAGAATTTTTGGGTTTGGTCAATTCGTTCGCGAGATACGGGAGGTTGAAGCTAAGAAATGGTTAAGAAGACAACAATTTTTGCGCAATTCTGCTGCTCCAAACGCTTAACCAGAATGGCCTAGGGAAAAAATGCAAATACTTTTGTATTCGGCGAGTTTCTACTTTCACACGCAACAGGAATTTTTGGGTTTGGTCAATCCGTTCGCGAGATATGGGAGTTTGAAGCTAAGAAATGGTTGAGAAGACAACAAATTTTTCGCACTACTGCTGCTCCAAACGCTTAACCAGAATCGCCTAGGGAAAAAATACATATACCGTTGTAATCGGGCGAGTTTCTACTTTCAGATGCAAGGGGAATTTTTGGGTTCGGTCAATCCGTTCGCGAGATACGGGAGGTTGAATCTATGAAATGGTTAAGAAGACAACAATTTTTGCGCAATTCTCGCGCTCCAAACGCTTAACCAGAATGTGCTAGGGAAAAAATACACATACCTTTGTAATCGGGCGAGTTTCTACATTCAGATTCAAGAGGAATTTTTGGGTTTGGTCAATCCGTTCGCGAGATATGGTAGTTTGAAGCTAAGAAATGGTTGAGAAGGGAACAAATTTTTCGCACTTCTGCTGCTCCAAACGATTAACCAGAATGGCCTAGGGGAAAGATACAAATACCGTTGTATTCGGGCGAGTTTCTACTTTCAGACACACCAGGAATTTTTGGGTTTGGTCAATCCGTTCGCGAGATATGGGAGTTTGAAGTTAAGAAATGGTTGAGAAGGAAACAAATTTTGCGCAATTCTGCTGCTCCAAACGCTGAACCAGAATGGACTAGGGAAAAGATACACACACCGTTGTAATCGGGCGAGTTTCTTCTTTCAGACGCAGCAGGAATTTTTAGGTTTGGTCAAACCGTTCGCGAGATATGGGAGTTTGAATCTAAGAAATGGTTGAGAAGGGAACAAATTTTTTGCGATTCTGCTGCTCCAAATACTTAACCAGAATGGCCTAGGGAAAAAATACATATACCGTTGTAATCGGGCGAGTTTCTACTTTCAGATGCAAGAGGAATTTTTGGGTTCGGTCTATCCGTTCGCGAGATACGGGAGCTTGAGGCTAAGAAATGGTTGAGAAGACAACAACTTTTGCGCACTTCTGCTGCTCCAAACGCTTAACTAGAATGGCCTAGAAAAAAAAATACACATACCGTTGTAATCGGGCAAGTATCTACTTTCGGATGCAAGAGGAATTTTTGGGTTTGGTTAATCGGTTCGCGAGATATGGGAGTTTGAAGGTAAGAAATGGTTGGGACGGCGACCAATTTTTCGCACATCTGCTGCTCCAAACGCTTAACCAGAGTGGCCTAGGGAAAAAATACACATACCCTTGTAATCGGGCGAGTTTCTGCTTTCAGACGCAACAGGAATTTTTGGGTTTGGTCAATCCGTTCGCGAGATATGGGAGTTTGAACCTAAGAAATGGTTGAGAAGGCAGCAAATTTTTCTCAATTCTGCTGCTCAACGCTTAACTAGAATGGGCTAGGAAAAAAATACCCATACCGTTGTAATCGGGCAAGTATCTACTTTCGGATGCAACAGGAATTTTTGGGTTTGGTCAATCGGTTCGCGAGATATGGTAGTTTGAAGCTAAGAAATGGTTGGGACGGCGACCAATTTTTCGCACATCTGCTGCTCCAAACGCTTAACCAGAATGGCCTAGGGAAAAAATACACATACCCTTGTAATCGGGCGAGTTTCTGCTTTCAGATGCAAGAGGAATTTTTGGGTTCGGTCTATCCGCTCGCGAGATATGGGAGTTAGAAGCTAAGAAATGGTTGAGAAGACAACAACTTTTGGGCAATTCTGCTGCTCCAAACGCTTAACCAGAATGTCCTAGGGAAAAAATACAAATACCGTTGTGATCGGGCGAGTTTCTACTTTCAGACGCAATAGGAATTTTTGGGATCGGTCAATCCGTTCGCGAGATACGGGAGCTTGAGGCTAAGAAATGGTTGAGAAGACAACAACTTTTGCGCACTTCTGCTGCTCCAAACGCTTAACTAGAATGGCCTAGAAAAAAAATACACATACCGTTGTAATCGGGCAAGTATCTACTTTCGGATGCAAGAGGAATTTTTGGGTTTGGTTAATCGGTTCGCGAGATATGGGAGTTTGAAGCTAAGAAATGGTTGGGACGGCGACCAATTTTTCGCACATCTGCTGCTCCAAACGCTTAACCAGAATGGCCTAGGGAAAAAATACACATACCCTTGTAATCGGGCGAGTTTCTGCTTTCAGATGCAAGAGGAATTTTTGGGTTTGGACAATCGGTACGCGAGATATGGGAGTTTGAAGCTAAGAAATGGTTGGGAAGGCAACCAATTTTTCGCACATCTGCTGCTCCAAACGCTTAACCAGAATGGCCTAGGGAAAAAATAAACATACCGCTGTAATCGGGCGAGTTTCTATCTTCAGATGCAGTAGGAATTTTTGGGTTTGTCAATCCGTTCGCGAGATATGGGAGTTTGAAGCTAAGAAATGGTTGGGAAAGCAACAAATTTTTCGCACTTCTGCTGCTCCAAATGCTTAACCAGATGGCCTAGGGAAAAAATACACATACCGCTGTAATCTGGCGAGTTTCAACTTTCAGATACAGTAGGAATTTTTGGGTTTGGTCAATCCGTTCGCGAGATATGTTAGTTTGAACCTAAGAAATGGTTGAGAAGGCAGCAAATTTTTCGCAATTCTGCTGCTCCAAACGCTTAACTAGAATGGCCTAGGAAAAAAATACACATCCCGTTGTAATCGGGCAAGTATCTACTTTCGGATGCAAGAGGAATTTTTGGGTTCGGTCAATCGGTTCGCGAGATATGGGGGTTTGAAGCTAAGAAATGGTTGGGATGGCAACCAATTTTTCGCAAATCTGCTGCTCCAAACGCTTAACTAGAATGGCCTAGGGAAAAAATACACATACCTTTGTAATCGGGCGAGTTTCTACTTTCAGACGCAACAGGAATTTTTGGGTTTGGTCAATCCGTTCGCGAGATATGGGAGTTTGAACCTAAGAAATGGTTGAGAAGGAAGCAAATTTTTCGCAATTCTGCTGCTCAACGCTTAACTAGAATGGCCTAGGAAAAAAATACCCATACCGTTGTAATCGGGCAAGTATCTACTTTCGGATGCAACAGGAATTTTTGGGTTTGGTCAATCGGTTCGCGAGATATGGTAGTTTGAAGCTAAGAAATTGTTGGAAGGCGACCAATTTTTCGCACATCTGCTGCTCCAAACGCTTAACCAGAATGGCCTAGGGAAAAAATACACATACCTTTGTAATCGGGCGAGTTTCTACTTTCAGATGAACAGGAATTTTTGGGTTTGGTCAATCCGTTCGCGAGATATGGGAGTGTGAACCTAAGAAATGGTTGAGAAGGGAATAAATTTTTCGCACTTCTGCTGCTCCAAACGCTTAACCAGAATGGCCTAGGGAAAATACACATACCTTTGTAATCGGGCGAGTTTCTATTCTCAGATTCAAGAGGAATTTTTGGGTTTGGTCAATCGGTTCGCGAGATATGGGAGTTTGAAGCTAAGAAATGGTACAGAAAGCAACACATTTTTCGCACTTCTGCTACTCCAAATGCTTAACCAGAATGGCCTAGGGAAAAAATACATATACCGTTGATTTCGGGCGAGTTTCTACTTTCAGACGGAGCAGGAATTTTTGCGTTTGGGCAAACCGATAGCGAGATATGGGAGTTTGAATCTAAGAAATGGTTGAGAAGGGAACAAATTTTTCGCACTTCTGCTGCTCCAAACAATTAACCAGAATATCCTAGGGGAAAAATTCACACACCTTTGTAATGGTTTGGGCGAGTTTCTACTTTCAGACGCAACAGAAATTTTTGTGTTTGGTCAATCCGTTCGCGAGATATGGGAGTTTGAACCTAAGAAATGGTTGAGAAGGCAGCAAATTTTTCGCAATTCTGCTGCTCAACGCTTAACTAGAATGGCCTAGGAAAAAATACACATCACTTTGTAATCGAGCGAGTTTCCACTTTCAGATGCAGTAGGAATTTTTGGGTTTGGTCAATCCGTTCGCGAGATATGGGAGTTTGAAGCTAAGAAATGGTTGAGAAGGGAATACATTTTTCGCACTTCTGCTGCTCCAAACGCTTAACCAGAATGGCCTAGGGGAAAAATACACATACCGTTGTAATCGGGCGAGTTTCTTCTTTCAGACGCAGCAGGAGTTTTTATGTTTGGTCAAACCGTTCGCGAGATATGGGAGTTTGAAGCTAAGAAATGGTACAGAAAGCAACACATTTTTCGCACTTCTGCTGCTCCAAATGCTTAACCAGAATGGCCTAGGGAAAAAATACATATACCGTTGTAATCGGGCGAGTTTCTACTTTCAGATGCAGGAGCAATTTTTGGGTTCGGTCTATCCGCTCGCGAGATATGGGAGTTTGAAGCTAAGAAATGGTTGTGAAGACAACTTTTGGGCAATTCTGCTGCTCCAAACGCTTAACCAGAATGTCCTAGGGAAAAAATACAAATACCGTTGTGATCGGGCGAGTTTCTACTTTCAGACGCAACAGGAATTTTTGGGTTCGGTCAATCCGTTCGCGAGATACGGGAGCTTGCGTCTAAGAAATGGTTGAGAAGGCAACAACTTTTGCGCACTTCTGCTGCTCCAAATGCTTAACCAGTATGTGCTAGGGAAAAAATACACATACCTTTGTAATCGGGCGAGTTTCTACATTCAGATTCAATAGGAATTTTTGGGTTTGGTCAATCGGTTCGCGAGATATGGGAGTTTGAAGCTAAGAAATGGTACAGAAGGCAACAAATTTTTCGCATTTCTGCTGCTCCAAATGCTTAACCAGAATGGCCTAGGGAAAAAATACATATACCGTTGTAATCAGGCGAGTTTCTACTTTCAGATGCAATAGGAATTTTTGGGTTTGGTCAATTCGTTCGCGGGATACGGGAGGTTGAAGCTAAGAAATGGTTGAGAAGACAACAAATTTTTCCCACTTCTGCTGCTCCAAACGCTTAACCAGAATGGCGTAGGGAAAAAATACCCATACCGTTGTAATCGGGCGAGTTTCTACTTTCAGATTGAAGAGGAATTTTTGGGTTCGGTCAATCCGTTCGCGAGATATGGGAGTTTGAAGCTAAGAAATGGTTGAGAAGGCAACAAATTATTCGCAATTCTGCTGCTCTAATCGCATAACCAGAGTGGCCTAGAAAAAAAAATACACATACCGTTGTAATCGGGCGAGTATCTACTTTCAGATACAAGAGGAATTTTTGGGCTTGGTCAATCCGTTCGCGAGATATGGGAGTTTGAAGCTAAGAAATGGTTGAGAAGGCAACAAATTTTTCGCAATTCTGCTGCTCCAAACGATTAAACAGAATGGCCTAGGGGAAAAATACACATACCTTTGCAATCGGGCGAGTTTCTACTTTCAGACGCAACAAGAAACTTTGGGTTTGGTCAATTCGTTCGCGGGATACGGGAGGTTGAAGCTAAGAAATGGTTGAGAAGACAACAAATTTATCCCACTTCTGCTGCTCCAAACGCTTAACCAGAATGGCGTAGGGAAAAAATACACATACATTTGTAATCGGGCGAGTTTCTACTTTCAGACGCAACAAGAATTTTTGGGTTTGGTCAATTCGTTCGCGAGATACGGGAGTTTGAAGCTAAGAAATGGTTGAGAAGACAACAAATTTTTCGCACTACTGCTGCTCCAAACGCTTAACCAGAATCGCCTAGGGAAAAAATACATATACCGTTGTAATCGGGCGAGTTTCTACTTTCAGATGCAAGGGGAATTTTTGGGTTCGGTCAATCCGTTCGCGAGATACGGGAGGTTGAATCTATGAAATGGTTAAGAAGACAACAATTTTTGCGCAATTCTCGCGCTCCAAACGCTTAACCAGAATGTGCTAGGGAAAAAACACACATATCGTTGTAATCTGGCGAGAATCTACTTTCAGATGCAAGAGGAATTTTTGGGCTTGGTCAAGCCGTTCGCGAGATATGGGAGTTTGAAGCTAAGAAATGGTTGAGTAGGCAACAACTTTTGCGCTCTTCTGCTGCTCCAAACGCTTAACCAGTATGTGCTAGGGAAAAAACACACATATCGTTGTAATCGGGCGTGTTTCTACTTTCAGAGCAAAAGAGGAATTTTTGGGTGTGGTCAATCCGTTCGCGAGATATGGGAGTTTGAGGGTAAGAAATGGTTGAGAAGGCGACAAATTTTTCGCACTTCTGCTGCTCCAAATGCTTAACCAGATTGGCCTAGGGAAAAAATACACATACCGTTGTAATCGGGCAAGTATCTACTTTCGGATGCAAGAGGAATTTTTGGGTTTGGTCAATCGGTTCGCGAGATATGGGAGTTTGAAGCTAAGAAATGGTACAGAAGGCAAGAAATTTTTCGCACTTCTGCTGCTCCAAATGCTTAACCAGAATGGCCTAGGGAAAAAATACACATACCTTTGTAATTGGGCGTGTTTCTACTTTCAGACACACCAGGAATTTTTGGGTTTGGGCAATCGGTTCGCGAGATATGGGAGTTTGAAGCTAAGAAATGGTTAAGAAGGCAACAAATTTTGCGCACTTCTGCTGCTCCAAACAATTAACGAGAATGGCGTAGGGAAAAAATACACATACCTTTGTTATCGGGCGAGTATCTACTTTCAGACGCAACAGGGACTTTTGGGTTTTGTCAATCCGTTCGCGAGAAACGGGAGCTTGAACCTAGGAAATGGTTGAGAAGACAACAACTTTTGCGCACTTCTGCTGCTCCAAACAATTAACCAGAATGTCCTAGGGAAAAAATACAAATACCGTTGTAATCGGGCGAGTTTCTACTTTCAGACGCAACAGGAATTTTTGGGCTTGGTCCATCTGTTCGCGAGATATAGATGTTTGAAACTAAGAAATGGTTGAGAAGGCAACAAATTTTTCGCACATCTGCTGCTCCAAACGGTTAACCAGAATGTCCTAGGGAAAAAATACACATACCGTTGTAATCGGGCGAGTTTGTACTTACAGACGCATCAGGAATTTTTGGGCTTG
This sequence comes from Ptiloglossa arizonensis, assembly GCF_051014685.1. Classification (NCBI taxonomy): domain Eukaryota; kingdom Metazoa; phylum Arthropoda; class Insecta; order Hymenoptera; family Colletidae; genus Ptiloglossa; species Ptiloglossa arizonensis. The sequence goes on along the minus strand of NW_027478571.1, from coordinate 684,286 downwards.
GTCCATCTGTTCGCGAGATATGGGAGTTTGAAACTAAGAAATGGTTGAGAAGGCAGCAAATTTTTCGCAATTCTGCTGCTCCGAACGCTTAACCAGAATGTCGTAGGGAAAAATTACGCATGCCTTTGTAATCGGGCGAGTTTCTACTTTCAGACGCAACAGGGACTTTTGGGTTTTGTCAATCCGTTCGCGAGAAACGGGAGCATGAAGCTAAGAAATGGTTGAGAAGACAACAACTTTTGCGCTCTTCTGCTGCTACAAACGCTTAACCAGAATGTGCTAGGGATAAATACACATACCGCTGTAATCGGGCGAGTATCTACTTTCAGATGCAGGAGGAATTTTTGGGTTTGGTCTATCCGTTTGCGAGATATGGGAGTTTGAAGCTAAGAAATGGTTGAGAAGGCAACAAATTTTTCGCACTTCTGCTGCTCCAACCGCTTAACCAGAATGGCCTAGGGAAAAAATACACATACTTTTGTAATCGGGCGAGTTTCTACTTTCAGACGCAACAGGAATTTTTGAGTTTTGTCAATTCGTTCGCGAGATACGGGAGCTTGAAGCTAAGAAATGGTCGAGAAGACAACAGCTTTTGCGCACTTCTGCTGCTCCAAACAATTATCCAGAATGTCCTAGGGAAAAAATACATATACCGTTGTAATCGGCCGAGTTTCTACTTTCAGATGCAAGGGGAATTTTTGGGTTCGGTCAATCCGTTCGCGAGATACGGGAGGTTGAAGCTATGAAATGGTTAAGAAGACAACAATTTTTGCGCAATTCTCGCGCTCCAAACGCTTAACCAGAATGTGCTAGGGAAAAAATTCACATACCTTTGTAATCGGGCGAGTTTCTACATTCAGATTCAAGAGGAATTTTTGGGTTTGGTCAATCGGTTCGCGAGATATGGGAGTTTGAAGCTAAGAAATGGTACAGAAGGCAACAAATTTTTCGCACTTCTGCTGCTCCAAATGCTTAACCAGAATGGCCTAGGGAAAAAATACATATACCGTTGTAATCGGGCGAGTTTCTACTTTCAGATGCAAGAGGAACTTTTGGGTTCGGTCAATCCGTTCGCGAGATACGGGCGGTTGAAGCTAAGAAATGGTTAAGAAGACAACAATTTTTGCGCAATTCTGCTGCTCCAAACGCTTAACCAGAATGTGCTAGGGAAAAAAAAAACATACCGTTGTAATCAGGCGAGTTTCTACTTTCAGAAGCAAGAGGACTTTTTGGGTTTGGTCAATCGGCTCGCGAGATATGGGAGTTTGAAGCTAAGAAATGGTTCAGAAGGCAACAAATTTATCGCACTTCTGCTGCTCGAAACAATTAACCAGAATGTCCTAGCCGAAAAATACACATACCTTTGTAATCGGGCGAGTTTCTACTTTCAGACGCAACAAGAATTTTTGGGTTTGGTCAATTCGTTCGCGAGATACGGGAGGTTGAAGCTAAGAAATGGTTAAGAAGACAACAATTTTTGCGCAATTCTGCTGCTCCAAACGCTTAACCAGAATGTCCTAGAGATAAAATACAAACACCTTTGTGATCGGGGAAGTATCTACTTTCAGACACAACAGGAATTTTTGGTTTCGGTCAATCCGTTCGCGAGATATGGGAGTTTGAAGCTAAGAAATGGTTGAGAAGGCAACAATTTTTCCGCAATTCTGCTGCTCCAAACGCTTAACTAGAATGGCCTAGAAAAAAAATACACATACCGTTGTAATCGGGCAAGTATCTACTTTCGGATGCAAGAGGAATTTTTGGGTTTGGTCAATCGGTTCGCGAGATATGGGAGTTTGAAGCTAAGAAATGGTTGGGAAGGCAACCAATTTTTCGCACTTCTGCTGCTCCAAACGCTTAACCAGAAAGGCCTAGGGAAAAAATACACATACCTTTGTAATCGGGCGAGTTTCTACTTTCAGACGCAACAGGAATTTTTGCGTTTGGACAAACCGTTCGCGAGATATGAGAGTTTGAAGCTAAGAAATGGTTGAGAAGACAACAAATTTTTCGCATTTCTGCTGCTCCAAACGCTTAACCAGAATGGCCTAGAGAAAAAATACAGCTACCGTTGTAATCGGGCGAGTATCTACTTTCATATGCAGGAGGAATTTTTGGGTTTGGTCAATGCGTTCGCGAGATATGGGAGTTTGAATCTAAGAACTGGTTGAGAAGGCAACAAATTTTTCGCAATTCTGCTGCTCCAAACGCTTAAACAGAATGGCCTAGGGGAAAAATACACATACCTTTGCAATCGGGCGAGTTTCTACTTTCAGACGCAACAAGAAACTTTGGGTTTGGTCAATTCGTTCGCGGGATACGGGAGGTTGAACCTAAGAAATGGTTGAGAAGACAACAAATTTATCCCACTTCTGCTGCTCCAAACGCTTAACCAGAATGGCGTAGGGAAAAAATACACATACATTTGTAATCGGGCGAGTTTCTACTTTCACTCGCAACAGGAATTTTTGGGTTTGGTCAACCCGTTCACGAGATATGGAGTTTGAATCTTAGATATGGTTGAGAAGGCAACAAATTTTTCGCAATTCTGCTGCTCCAAACGCTTAACCAGAATGGCCTAGAGAAAAAATACACATACCTTTGTAATCGGGCGAGTTTCTACTTTCAGACGCAACAAGAATTTTTGGGTTTGGTCAATTCGTTCGCGAGATACGGGAGGTTGAAGCTAAGAAATGGTTAAGAAGACAACAATTGTTGCGCAATTCTGCTGCTCCAAACGCTTAACCAGAATGGCCTAGGGAAAAAATGCAAATACCGTTGTGATCGGGCGAGTTTCTACTTTCAGACGCAACAGGAATTTTTGATTTCGGTCAATCCGTTCGCGAGATATGGGAGTTTGAATCTAAGAAATGGTTGAGAAGGCAACAATTGTTTCGCAATTCTGCTGCTCCAAACGCTTAACCAGAATGGCCTAGAAAAAAAATACACATACTTTTGTATTCGGCGAGTTTCTACTTTCACACGCAACAGGAATTTTTGGGTTTGGTCAATCCGTTCGCGAGATATGGGAGTTTGAGGCTAAGAAATGGTACAGAAAGCAACACATTTGTCGCACTTCTGCTGCTCCAAATGCTTAACCAGAATGGCCTAGGGAAAAAATACATATACCGTTGTAATCGGGCGAGTTTCTACTTTCAGATGCAGGAGCAATTTTTGGGTTCGGTCTATCCGCTCGCGAGATATGGGAGTTTGAAGCTAAGAAATGGTTGAGAAGACAACTTTTGGGCAATTCTGCTGCTCCAAACGCTTAACCAGAATGTCCTAGGGAAAAAATACAAATACCGTTGTGATCGGGCGAGTTTCTACTTTCAGACGCAACAGGAATTTTTGGGTTCGGTCAATCCGTTCGCGAGATACGGGAGCTTGCGTCTAAGAAATGGTTGAGAAGGCAACAACTTTTGCGCACTTCTGCTGCTCCAAATGCTTAACCAGTATGTGCTAGGGAAAAAATACACATACCTTTGTAATCGGGCGAGTTTCTACATTCAGATTCAATAGGAATTTTTGGGTTTGGTCAATCGGTTCGCGAGATATGGGAGTTTGAAGCTAAGAAATGGTACAGAAGGCAACAAATTTTTCGCACATCTGCTGCTCCAAACGGTTAACCAGAATGTCCTAGGGAAAAAATACACATACCTTTGTAATCGGGCGAGTTTCTACTTTCAGACGCAACAGAAATTTTTGGGTTTGGTCAATCCGTTCGCGAGATATGGGAGTTTGAACCTAAGAAATGGTTGAGAAGGCGGCAAATTTTTCGCAATTCTGCTGCTCAACGCTTAACTAGAATGGCCTAGGAAAAAATACACATACCTTTGTAATCGGGCGAGTTTCTACTTACAGACGCATCAGGAATTTTTGGGCTTGGTCCATCTGTTCGCGAGATATGGGAGTTTGAAACTAAGAAATGGTTGAGAAGGCAACAAATTGTTCGCAATTCTGCTGCTCCGAACGCTTAACCAGAATGTCGTAGGGAAAAATTACGCATGCCTTTGTAATCGGGCGAGTTTCTACTTTCAGACGCAACAGGGACTTTTGGGTTTTGTCAATCCGTTCGCGAGAAACGGGAGCATGAAGCTAAGAAATGGTTGAGAATACAACAACTTTTGCGCTCTTCTGCTGCTACAAACGCTTAACCAGAATGTGCTAGGGAAAAATACACATACCGCTGTAATCGGGCGAGTATCTACTTTCAGATGCAGGAGGAATTTTTGGGTTTGGTCTATCCGTTTGCGAGATATGGGAGTTTGAAGCTAAGAAATGGTTGAGAAGGCAACAAATTTTTCGCACTTCTGCTGCTCCAACCGCTTAACCAGAATGGCCTAGGGAAAAAATACACATACTTTTGTAATCGGGCGAGTTTCTACTTTCAGACGCAACAGGAATTTTTGGGTTTGGTCAATCGGTTCGGGAGATATGGGAGTTTGAAGCTAAGGAATGGTTCAGAAGGCAGCAAATTTTTCGCAATTCTGCTGCTCAACGCTTAACTAGAATGGCCTAGGAAAAAATACACATACCTTTGTAATCGGGCGAGTTTCTACTTTCAGATGCAGTAGGAATTTTTGGGTTTGGTCAATCCGTTCGCGAGATATGGGAGTTTGAAGCTAAGAAATGGTTGAGAAGGGAATAAATTTTTCGCACTTCTGCTGCTCCAAACGCTTAACCAGAATGGCCTAGGGGAAAAATACACATACCGTTGTAATCGGGCGAGTTTCTTCTTTCAGACGCAGCAGGAGTTTTTATGTTTGGTCAAACCGTTCGCGAGATATGGAAGTTTGAATCTAAGAACTGGTTGAGAAGGCAACAAATTTTTCGCAATTCTGCTGCTCCAAACGCTTAAACAGAATGGCCTAGGGGAAAAATACACATACCTTTGCAATCGGGCGAGTTTCTACTTTCAGACGCAACAAGAAACTTTGGGTTTGGTCAATTCGTTCGCGGGATACGGGAGGTTGAACCTAAGAAATGGTTGAGAAGACAACAAATTTATCCCACTTCTGCTGCTCCAAACGCTTAACCAGAATGGCGTAGGGAAAAAATACACATACATTTGTAATCGGGCGAGTTTCTACTTTCACTCGCAACAGGAATTTTTGGGTTTGGTCAACCCGTTCACGAGATATGGAGTTTGAATCTTAGATATGGTTGAGAAGGCAACAAATTTTTCGCAATTCTGCTGCTCCAAACGCTTAACCAGAATGGCCTAGAGAAAAAATACACATACCTTTGTAATCGGGCGAGTTTCTACTTTCAGACGCAACAAGAATTTTTGGGTTTGGTCAATTCGTTCGCGAGATACGGGAGGTTGAAGCTAAGAAATGGTTAAGAAGACAACAATTGTTGCGCAATTCTGCTGCTCCAAACGCTTAACCAGAATGGCCTAGGGAAAAAATGCAAATACCGTTGTGATCGGGCGAGTTTCTACTTTCAGACGCAACAGGAATTTTTGATTTCGGTCAATCCGTTCGCGAGATATGGGAGTTTGAATCTAAGAAATGGTTGAGAAGGCAACAATTGTTTCGCAATTCTGCTGCTCCAAACGCTTAACCAGAATGGCCTAGAAAAAAAATACACATACTTTTGTATTCGGCGAGTTTCTACTTTCACACGCAACAGGAATTTTTGGGTTTGGTCAATCCGTTCGCGAGATATGGGAGTTTGAGGCTAAGAAATGGTACAGAAAGCAACACATTTGTCGCACTTCTGCTGCTCCAAATGCTTAACCAGAATGGCCTAGGGAAAAAATACATATACCGTTGTAATCGGGCGAGTTTCTACTTTCAGATGCAGGAGCAATTTTTGGGTTCGGTCTATCCGCTCGCGAGATATGGGAGTTTGAAGCTAAGAAATGGTTGAGAAGACAACTTTTGGGCAATTCTGCTGCTCCAAACGCTTAACCAGAATGTCCTAGGGAAAAAATACAAATACCGTTGTGATCGGGCGAGTTTCTACTTTCAGACGCAACAGGAATTTTTGGGTTCGGTCAATCCGTTCGCGAGATACGGAAGCTTGCGTCTAAGAAATGGTTGAGAAGGCAACAACTTTTGCGCACTTCTGCTGCTCCAAATGCTTAACCAGTATGTGCTAGGGAAAAAATACACATACCTTTGTAATCGGGCGAGTTTCTACATTCAGATTCAATAGGAATTTTTGGGTTTGGTCAATCGGTTCGCGAGATATGGGAGTTTGAAGCTAAGAAATGGTACAGAAGGCAACAAATTTTTCGCACATCTGCTGCTCCAAACGGTTAACCAGAATGTCCTAGGGAAAAAATACACATACCTTTGTAATCGGGCGAGTTTCTACTTTCAGACGCAACAGAAATTTTTGGGTTTGGTCAATCCGTTCGCGAGATATGGGAGTTTGAACCTAAGAAATGGTTGAGAAGGCGGCAAATTTTTCGCAATTCTGCTGCTCAACGCTTAACTAGAATGGCCTAGGAAAAAATACACATACCTTTGTAATCGGGCGAGTTTCTACTTACAGACGCATCAGGAATTTTTGGGCTTGGTCCATCTGTTCGCGAGATATGGGAGTTTGAAACTAAGAAATGGTTGAGAAGGCAACAAATTGTTCGCAATTCTGCTGCTCCGAACGCTTAACCAGAATGTCGTAGGGAAAAATTACGCATGCCTTTGTAATCGGGCGAGTTTCTACTTTCAGACGCAACAGGGACTTTTGGGTTTTGTCAATCCGTTCGCGAGAAACGGGAGCATGAAGCTAAGAAATGGTTGAGAATACAACAACTTTTGCGCTCTTCTGCTGCTACAAACGCTTAACCAGAATGTGCTAGGGAAAAATACACATACCGCTGTAATCGGGCGAGTATCTACTTTCAGATGCAGGAGGAATTTTTGGGTTTGGTCTATCCGTTTGCGAGATATGGGAGTTTGAAGCTAAGAAATGGTTGAGAAGGCAACAAATTTTTCGCACTTCTGCTGCTCCAACCGCTTAACCAGAATGGCCTAGGGAAAAAATACACATACTTTTGTAATCGGGCGAGTTTCTACTTTCAGACGCAACAGGAATTTTTGGGTTTGGTCAATCGGTTCGGGAGATATGGGAGTTTGAAGCTAAGGAATGGTTCAGAAGGCAGCAAATTTTTCGCAATTCTGCTGCTCAACGCTTAACTAGAATGGCCTAGGAAAAAATACACATACCTTTGTAATCGGGCGAGTTTCTACTTTCAGATGCAGTAGGAATTTTTGGGTTTGGTCAATCCGTTCGCGAGATATGGGAGTTTGAAGCTAAGAAATGGTTGAGAAGGGAATAAATTTTTCGCACTTCTGCTGCTCCAAACGCTTAACCAGAATGGCCTAGGGGAAAAATACACATACCGTTGTAATCGGGCGAGTTTCTTCTTTCAGACGCAGCAGGAGTTTTTATGTTTGGTCAAACCGTTCGCGAGATATGGAAGTTTGAATCTAAGAAACGGTTGAGAAGGGAACAAATTTTTCGCACTTCTGCTGCTCCAAACGCTTAACCAGAATGGCCTAGGGGAAAAATACACATACCTTTGTAATCGGGCGAGTTTCTACTCTCAGATTCAAGAGGAATTTTTGGGTTTGGTCAATCGGTTCGCGAGATATGGGAGTTTGAAGCTAAGAAATGGTACAGAAGGCAACACATTTTTCGCACTTCTGCTGCTCCAAATGCTTAACCAGAATGGCCTAGGGAAAAAATACATATACCGTTGTAATCGGGCGGGTTTCTACTTTCAGATGCAAGAGCAATTTTTGGGTTCGGTCTATCCGCTCGCGAGATATGGGAGTTTGAAGCTAAGAAATGGTTGAGAAGACAACTTTTGGGCAATTCTGCTGCTCCAAACGCTTAACCAGAATGTCCTAGGGAAAAAATACAAATATCGTTGTGATCGGTCGAGTTTCTACTTTCAGACGCAACAGGAATTTTTGGGTTCGGTCAATCCGTTCCCGAGATACGGGAGGTTGAAGCTAAGAAATGGTTAAGAAGACAACAATTTTTGCGCAATTCTGCTGCTCCAAACGCTTAACCAGAATGTCCTAGGGAAAAAATACAAATATCGTTGTGATCGGGCGAGTTTCTACTTTCAGACGCAACAGAAATTTTTGGGTTTGGTCAATCCGTTCGCGAGATATGGGAGTTTGAACCTAAGAAATGGTTGAGAAGGCGGCAAATTTTTCGCAATTCTGCTGCTCCAAACGCTTAACTAGAATGGCCTAGAAAAAAAATACACATACCGTTGTAATCGGGCAAGTATCTACTTTCGGATGCAAGAGGAATTTTTTGGGTTTGGTCAATCGGTTCGCGAGATATGGGAGTTTGAAGCTAAGAAATGGTTGGGAAGGCAAACAATTTTTCGCACATCTGCTGCTCCAAACGCTTAACAAGAATGGCCTAGGGAAAAAATAAACATACCGCTGTAATCGGGCGAGTTTCTATCTTCAGATGCAGTAGGAATTTTTGGGTTTGTCAATCCGATCGCGAGATATGGGAGTTTGAAGCTAAGAAATGGTTGGGAAGGCAACAAATTTTTCGCACTTCTGCTGCTCCAAATGCTTAACCAGATGGCCTAGGGAAAAAATACACATACCTTTGTAATCGGGCGAGTTTCTACTTTCAGATGCAGTAGGAATTTTTGGGTTTGGTCAATCCGTTCGCGAGATATGGGAGTGTGAACCTAAGAAATGGTTGAGAAGGGAATAAATTTTTCGCACTTCTGCTGCTCCAAACGCTTAATCAGAATGGCCTAGGGGAAAATACACATACCTTTGTAATCGGGCGAGTTTCTATTCTCAGATTCAAGAGGAATTTTTGGGTTTGGTCAATCGGTTCGCGAGATATGGGGGTTTGAAGCTAAGAAATGGTACAGAAAGCAACACATTTTTCGCACTTCTGCTGCTCCAAATGCTTAACCAGAATGGCCTAGGGAAAAAATACATATACCGTTGATTTCGGGCGAGTTTCTACTTTCAGACGGAGCAGGAATTTTTGCGTTTGGGCAAACCGATAGCGAGATATGGGAGTTTGAATCTAAGAAATGGTTGAGAAGGGAACAAATTTTTCGCACTTCTGCTGCTCCAAACAATTAACCAGAATATCCTAGGGGAAAAATTCACACACCTTTGTAATGGTTTGGGCGAGTTTCTACTTTCAGACGCAACAAGAATTTTTGGATTTGGTCAATTCGTTCGCGAGATACGGGAGGTTGAAGCTAAGAAATGGGTAAGAAGACAATAATTTGTCCGCACTTCTGCTGCTCCAAACGCTTAACCAGAATGGCCTAGGGAAAAAATACACATACCTTTGTAATCGGGCGAGTTTCTACTTTCAGACGCAACAGAAATTTTTGGGTTTGGTCAATCCGTTCGCGAGATATGGGAGTTTGAACCTAAGAAATGGTTGAGAAGGCAGCAAATTTTTCGCAATTCTGCTGCTCAACGCTTAACTAGAATGGCCTAGGAAAAAATACACATACCTTTGTAATCGGGCGTGTTTCTACTTTCAGATGCAGTAGGAATTTTTGGGTTTGGTCAATCCGTTCGCGAGATATGGGAGTTTGAAACTAAGAAATGGTTGAGAAGGCAGCAAATTTTTCGCACTTCTGCTGCTCAAAACGCTTAACCAGAATGGCCTAGGGGAAAAATACACATACCGTTGTAATCGGGCGAGTTTCATCTTTCAGACGCAGCAGGAGTTTTTATGTTTGGTCAAACCGTTCGCGAGATATGGGAGTTTGAATCTAAGAAATGGTTGGGAAGGCAACCAATTTTTCGCACATCTGCTGCTCCAAACGCTTAACCAGAATGGCCTAGGGAAAAAATACACATACCTTTGTAATCGGGCGAATTTCTACTTTCAGACGCAACAGGAATTTTTGGGTTTGGTCAATCCGTTCGCGAGATATGGGAGTTTGAACCTAAGAAATGGTTGAGAAGGCAGCAAATTTTTCGCAATTCTGCTGCTCAACGCTTAACTAGAATGGCCTAGGAAAAAATACACATCACTTTGTAATCGGGCGAGTTTCCACTTTCAGATGCAGTAGGAATTTTTGGGTTTGGTCAATCCGTTCGCGAGATATGGGAGTTTGAAGCTAAGAAATGGTTGAGAAGGGAATACATTTTTCGCACTTCTGCTGCTCCAAACGCTTAACCAGAATGGCCTAGGGGAAAAATACACATACCGTTGTAATCGGGCGAGTTTCTTCTTTCAGACGCAGCAGGAGTTTTTATGTTTGGTCAAACCGTTCGCGAGATATGGGAGTTTGAATCTAAGAAATGGTTGAGAAGGGAACAAATTTTTCGTACTTCTGCTGCTCCAAACGCTTAACCAGAATGGCCTAGGGGAAAAATACACATACCTATGTAATCGGGCGAGTTTCTACTCTCAGATTCAAGAGGAATTTTTGGGTTTGGTCAATCGGTTCGCGAGATATGGGAGTTTGAGGCTAAGAAATGGTACAGAAAGCAACACATTTTTCGCACTTCTGCTGCTCCAAATGCTTAACCAGAATGGCCTAGGGAAAAAATACATATACCGTTGTAATCGGGCGAGTTTCTACTTTCAGATGCAGGAGCAATTTTTGGGTTCGGTCTATCCGCTCGCGAGATATGGGAGTTTGAAGCTAAGAAATGGTTGAGAAGACAACTTTTGGGCAATTCTGCTGCTCCAAACGCTTAACCAGAATGTCCTAGGGAAAAAATACAAATACCGTTGTGATCGGGCGAGTTTCTACTTTCAGACGCAACAGGAATTTTTGGGTTCGGTCAATCCGTTCGCGAGATACGGGAGCTTGCGTCTAAGAAATGGTTGAGAAGGCAACAACTTTTGCGCACTTCTGCTGCTCCAAATGCTTAACCAGTATGTGCTAGGGAAAAAATACACATACCTTTGTAATCGGGCGAGCTTCTACATTCAGATTCAATAGGAATTTTTGGGTTTGGTCAATCGGTTGGCGAGATATGGGAGTTTGAAGCTAAGAAATGGTACAGAAGGCAACAAATTTTTCGCACTTCTGCTGCTCCAAATGCTTAACCAGAATGGCCTAGGAAAAAAATACATACACCGTTGTAATCGGGCGGGTTTCTACTTTCAGATGCAAGAGCAATTTTTGGGTTCGGTCTATCCGCTCGCGAGATATGGGAGTTTGAAGCTAAGAAATGGTTGAGAAGACAACTTTTGGGCAATTCTGCTGCTCCAAACGCTTAACCAGAATGTCCTAGGGAAAAAATACAAGTATCGTTGTGATCGGTCGAGTTTCTACTTTCAGACGCAACAGGAATTTTTGGGTTCGGTCAATCCGTTCCCGAGATACGGGAGGTTGAAGCTAAGAAATGGTTAAGAAGACAACAATTTTTGCGCAATTCTGCTGCTCCAAACGCTTAACCAGAATGTCCTAGGGAAAAAATGCAAATACCGTTGTGATCGGGCGAGTATCTACATTCAGACACAACAGGAATTTTTGGGTTCGGTCAATCCGTTCGCGAGATATGGGAGTTTGAAGCTAAGAAATGGTTGAGAAGGCAACAATTTTTTCGCAATTCTGCTGCTCCAAACGCTTAACTAGAATGGCCTAGAAAAAAAATACACATACCGTTGTAATCGGGCAAGTATCTACTTTCGGATGCAAGAGGAATTTTTTGGGTTTGGTCAATCGGTTCTCGAGATATGGGAGTTTGAAGCTAAGAAATGGTTGGGAAGGCAAACAATTTTTCGCACATCTGCTGCTCCAAACGCTTAACAAGAATGGCCTAGGGAAAAAATAAACATACCGCTGTAATCGGGCGAGTTTCTATCTTCAGATGCAGTAGGAATTTTTGGGTTTGTCAATCCGATCGCGAGATATGGGAGTTTGAAGCTAAGAAATGGTTGGGAAGGCAACAAATTTTTCGCACTTCTGCTGCTCCAAATGCTTAACCAGATGGCCTAGGGAAAAAATACACATACCTTTGTAATCGGGCGAGTTTCTACTTTCAGATGCAGTAGGAATTTTTGGGTTTGGTCAATCCGTTCGCGAGATATGGGAGTGTGAACCTAAGAAATGGTTGAGAAGGGAACAAATTTTTCGCACTTCTGCTGCTCCAAACGTTTAACCAGAATGGCGTAGGGGAAAAATACACATACCTTTGTAATCGGGCGAGTTTCTACTCTCAGATTCAAGAGGAATTTTTGGGTTTGGTCAATCGGTTCGCGAGATATGGGAGTTTGAAGCTAAGAAATGGTACAGAAGGCAAGAAATTTTTCGCACTTCTGCTGCTCCAAATGCTTAACCAGAATGGCCTAGGGAAAAAATACACATACCTTTGTAATTGGGCGAGTTTCTACTTTCAGACACACCAGGAATTTTTGGGTTTGGGCAATCGGTTCGCGAGATATGGGAGTTTGAAGCTAAGAAATGGTTGAGAAGGCAACAAATTTTGCGCACTTCTGCTGCTCCAAACAATTAACGAGAATGGCGTAGGGAAAAAATACACATACCTTTGTTATCGGGCGAGTTTCTACTTTCAGACGCAACAGGGACTTTTGGGTTTTGTCAATCCGTTCGCGAGAAACGGGAGCTTGAAGCTAGGAAATGGTTGAGAAGACAACAACTTTTGCGCACTTCTGCTGCTCCAAACAATTAACCAGAATGTCCTAGGGAAAAAATACAAATACCGTTGTAATCGGGCGAGTTTCTACTTTCAGACGCAACAGGAATTTTTGGGCTTGGTCCATCTGTTCGCGAGATATGGTTGTTTGAAACTAAGAAATGGTTGAGAAGGCAACAAATTTTTCGCACATCTGCTGCTCCAAACGGTTAACCAGAATGTCCTAGGGAAAAAATACACATACCGTTGTAATCGGGCGAGTTTCTACTTACAGACGCATCAGGAATTTTTGGGCTTGGTCCATCTGTTCGCGAGATATGGGAGTTTGAAACTAAGAAATGGTTGAGAAGGCAGCAAATTTTTCGCAATTCTGCTGCTCCGAACGCTTAACCAGAATGTCGTAGGGAAAAATTACGCATGCCTTTGTAATCGGGCGAGTTTCTACTTTCAGACGCAACAGGGACTTTTGGGTTTTGTCAATCCGTTCGCGAGAAACGGGAGCATGAAGCTAAGAAATGGTCGAGAAGACAACAGCTTTTGCGCACTTCTGCTGCTCCAAACAATTAACCAGAATGTCCTAGGGAAAAAATACATATACCGTTGTAATCGGGCGAGTTTCTACTTTCAGATGCAAGGGGAATTTTTGGGTTCGGTCAATCCGTTCGCGAGATACGGGAGGTTGAAGCTATGAAATGGTTAAGAAGACAACAATTTTTGCGCAATTCTCGCGCTCCAAACGCTTAACCAGAATGTGCTAGGGAAAAAATACACATACCTTTGTAATCGGGCGAGTTTCTACTTTCAGACGCAACAGGAATTTTTGAGTTTTGTCAATTCGTTCGCGAGATACGGGAGCTTGAAACTAAGAAATGGTCGAGAAGACAACAGCTTTTGCGCACTTCTGCTGCTCCAAACAATTAACCAGAATGTCCTAGGGAAAAAATACATATACCGTTGTAATCGGGCGAGTTTCTACTTTCAGATGCAAGGGGAATTTTTGGGTTCGGTCAATCCGTTCGCGAGATACGGGAGGTTGAAGCTATGAAATGGTTAAGAAGACAACAATTTTTGCGCAATTCTCGCGCTCCAAACGCTTAACCAGAATGTGCTAGGGGAAAAATACACATACCTTTGTAATCGGGCGAGTTTCTACATTCAGATTCAAGAGGAATTTTTGGGTTTGGTCAATCGGTTCGCGAGATATGGGAGTTTGAAGCTAAGAAATGGTACAGAAGGCAACAAATTTTTCGCACTTCTGCTGCTCCAAATGCTTAACCAGAATGTGCTAGGGAAAAAATACACATACCGTTGTAATCAGGCGAGTTTCTACTTTCAGAAGCAAGAGGACTTTTTGGGTTTGGTCAATCGGCTCGCGAGATATGGGAGTTTGAAGCTAAGAAATGGTTCAGAAGGCAACAAATTTATCGCACTTCTGCTGCTCGAAACAATTAACCAGAATGTCCTAGCCGAAAAATACACATACCTTTGTAATCGGGCGAGTTTCTACTTTCAGACGCAACAAGAATTTTTGGGTTTGGTCAATTCGTTCGCGAGATACGGGAGGTTGAAGCTAAGAAATGGTTAAGAAGACAACAATTTTTGCGCAATTCTGCTGCTCCAAACGCTTAACCAGAATGGCCTAGGGAAAAAATGCAAATACCGTTGTGATCGGGCGAGTTTCTACTTTCAGACGCAACAGGAATTTTTGATTTCGGTCAATCCGTTCGCGAGATATGGGAGTTTGAAGCTAAGAAATGGTTGAGAAGGCAACAATTGTTTCGCAATTCTGCTGCTCCAAACGCTTAACCAGAATGGCCTAGAAAAAAAATACACATACTTTTGTATTCGGCGAGTTTCTACTTTCACACGCAACAGGAATTTTTGGGTTTGGTCAATCCGTTCACGAGAAATGGGAGTTTGAAGCTAAGAAATGGTTGAGAAGGCAACAACTTTTGCGCTCTTCTGCTGCTCCAAACGCTTAACCAGAATGTGCTAGGGAAAAAACACACATATCGTTGTAATCGGGCGTGTTTCTACTTTCAGAGCAAAAGAGGAATTTTTGGGTGTGGTCAATCCGTTCGCGAGATATGGGAGTTTGAGGGTAAGATATGGTTGAGAAGGCGACAAATTTTTCGCACTTCTGCTGCTCCAACGCTTAAACAGAATGGCCTAGGGAAAAAATACAAATACCGTTGTGATCGGGCGAGTTTCTACTTTCAGACGCAATAGGAATTTTTGGGTTTGGTCAATTCGTTCGTGAGATACGGGAGCTTGAAGCTAAGAAATGGTTGAGAGGACAACATCTTTTGCGCTATTCTGCTGCTCCAAAAGCTTAACCAGAATGTCCTAGGGAAAAAATACAAATACCGTTGTGATCGGGCGAGTTTCTAATTTCAGAAACAACAGGAATTTTTGGGTTCGGTCAATCCGTTCGCGAGATGTGGGAGTTTGAATCTAAGAAATGGTTGAGAAGGCAACAAATTTTTCGCAATTCTGCTGCTCCAAACGCTTAACCAGAATGGCCTAGGGAAAAAATACACATACCGTTGTAATCGGTCGAGTATCTACTTTCAGATGCAAGAGGAATTTTTGGGTTTGGTCAATCCGTTCGCGTGGTATGGGAGTTTGAAACTAAGAAATGGTTGAGAAGGCAACAAATTATTCGCAATTCTGCTGCTCCGAACGCTTAACCAGAAATGCCTAGGGAAAAAATACACATACCGTTGTAATCGTGCGAGTTTCTATCTTCAGATGCAGTAGGAATTTTTGGGTTTGGTCAATCCGTTCGCGAGATATGGGAGTTTGAAGCTAAGAAATGGGTCAGATGGCAACAAATTTTTCGCAATTCTGCTGCTTCAAACGCTTAACCAGAGTGGCCTAGGGAAAAACTACACATACCTTTGTAATCCGGCTAGTTTCTACTTTCAGACGCAACAAGAATTTTTGGGTTTGGTCAATTCGTTCGCGGGATACGGGAGGTTGAATCTAAGAAATGGTTGAGAAGGCAACAAATTTTTCGCAATTCTGCTACTCCAAACGCTTAACCAGAATGGCCTAGGGAAAAAATACACATACCGTTGTAATCGGGCGAGTTTCTACTTTCAGATTGAAGAGGAATTTTTGGGTTTGGTCAATTCGTTCGCGAGAGACGGGAGCTTGAATCTAAGAAATGGTGGAGAAGGCAACAAATTTTTCGCAATTCTGCTGCTCCAAACGCATAACCAGAGTGGCCTAGGGAAAAAATACACATACCTTTGTAATCGGGCTAGTTTCTACTTTCAGACGCAACAAGAATTTTTGTGTTTGGTCAATTCGTTCGCGAGATACGGGAGCTTGAAGCTAAGAAATGGTTGAGAAGACAACAACTTTTGCGTAATTCTCCTGCTCCAAACGCTTCACCAGAATGTCCTAGGGAAAAAATACATATACCACTGTGATCGGGCGAGTTTCTACTTTCAGACGCAACAAGAATTTTTGGGTTTGGTTAATTCGTTCGCGAGATACCGGAGGTTGAAGCTAAGAAATGGTTAAGAAGACAACAATTTTTGCGCAATTCTGCTGCTCCAAACGCTTAACCAGAATGTCCTAGGGATAAAATACAAACACCATTGTGATCGGGCAAGTATCTACTTTCAGACACAACAGGAATTTTTGGTTTCGGTCAATCCGTTCGCGAGATATGGGAGTTTGAAGCTAAGAAATGGTTGAGAAGGCAACAATTTTTCCGCAATTCTGCTGCTCCAAACGCTTAACTAGAATGGCCTAGAAAAAAAATACACATACCGTTGTAATCGGGCGAGTTTCTACTTTCAGACGCAACAGGAATTTTTGCGTTTGGACAAACCGTTCGCGAGATATGAGAGTTTGAAGCTAAGAAATGGTTGAGACGACAACAAATTTTTCGCATTTCTGCTGCTCCAAACGCTTAACCAGAATGGCCTAGAGAAAAAATACAGCTACCGTTGTAATCGGGCGAGTATCTACTTTCAGATGCAGGAGGAATTTTTGGGTTTGGTCAATGCGTTCGCGAGATATGGGAGTTTGAATCTAAGAACTGGTTGAGAAGGCAACAAATTTTTCGCAATTCTGCTGCTGCAAACGCTTAATCAGAATGGCCTAGGGGAAAAATACACATACCTTTGCAATCGGGCGAGTTTCTACTTTCAGACGCAACAAGAAACTTTGGGTTTGGTCAATTCGTTCGCGGGATACGGGAGGTTGAACCTAAGAAATGGTTGAGAAGACAACAAATTTATCCCACTTCTGCTGCTCCAAACGCTTAACCAGAATGGCGTAGGGAAAAAATACACATACATTTGTAATCGGGCGAGTTTCTGCTTTCACTCGCAACAGGAATTTTTGGGTTTGGTCAACCCGTTCACGAGATATGGGAGTTTGAATCTTAGATATGGTTGAGAAGGCAACAAATTTTTCGCAATTCTGCTGCTCCAAACGCTTAACCAGAATGGCCTAGAGAAAAAATACACATACCTTTGTAATCGGGCGAGTTTCTACTTTCAGACGCAACAAGAATTTTTGGGTTTGGTCAATTCGTTCGCGAGATACGGGAGGTTGAAGCTAAGAAATGGTTAAGAAGACAACAATTTTTGCGCAATTCTGCTGCTCCAAACGCTTAACCAGAATGGCCTAGGAAAAAAATGCAAATACCGTTGTGATCGGGCGAGTTTCTACTTTCAGACGCAACAGGAATTTTTGATTTCGGTCAATCCGTTCGCGAGATATGGGAGTTTGAAGCTAAGAAATGGTTGAGAAGGCAACAATTGTTTCGCAATTCTGCTGCTCCAAACGCTTAACCAGAATGGCCTAGAAAAAAAATACACATACTTTTGTATTCGGCGAGTTTCTACTTTCACACGCAACAGGAAGTTTTGGGTTTGGTCAATCCGTTCGCGAGATATGGGAGTTTGAAGCTAAGAAATGGTTGAGAAGACAACAAATTTTTCCCACTTCTGCTGCTCCAAACGCTTAACCAGAATGGCCTAGGGAAAAAATACCCATACTGTTGTAATCGGGCGAGGTTCTACTTTCAAATGCAAGAGGAATTTTTGGGATTGGTCAATCGGTTCGCGAGATATGGGAGGTTGAAGCTAAGAAATGGTTAAGAAGACAACAATTTTTGCGCAATTCTGATGCTCCAAACGCTTAACCAGAATCGCCTAGGGAAAAAATACATATACCGTTGTAATCGGGCGAGTTTCTACTTTCAGATGCAAGGGGAATTTTTGGGTTCGGTCAATCCGTTCGCGAGATACGGGAGGTTGAATCTATGAAATGGTTAAGAAGACAACAATTTTTGCGCAATTCTCGCGCTCCAAACGCTTAACCAGAATGTGCTAGGGAAAAAATACACATACCTTTGTAATCGGGAGAGTTTCTGCATTCAGATTCAAGAGGAATTTATGGGTTTGGTCAATCGGTTCGCGAGATATGGGAGTTTGAAGCTAAGAAATGGTACAGAATGCAACAAATTTTTCGCACTTCTGCTGCTCCAAATGCTTAACCAGAATGGCCTAGGGAAAAAATACATATACCGTTGTAATCGGGCGAGTTTCTACTTTCAGACGCAACAACAATTTTTGGGTTTGGTCAATTCGTTCGCGAGATACGGGAGGTTGAAGCTAAGAAATGGTTAAGAAGACAACAATTTTTGCGCAATTCTGCTGCTCCAAACGCTTAACCAGAATGTCCTAGGGATAAAATACAAACACCTTTGTGATCGGGCAAGTATCTACTTTCAGACACAACAGGAATTTTGGTTTCGGTCAATTCGTTCGCGAGATACGGGAGGTTGAAGCTAAGAAATGGTTAAGAAGACAACAATTTTTGCGCAATTCTGCTGCTCCAAACGCTTAACCAGAGTGGCCTAGGAAAAAAATGCAAATACCGTTGTGATCGGGCGAGTTTCTACTTTCAGACGCAACAGGAATTTTTGATTTCGGTCAATCCGTTCGCGAGATATGGGAGTTTGAAGCTAAGAAATGGTTGAGAAGGCAACAATTGTTTCGCAATTCTGCTGCTCCAAACGCTTAACCAGAATGGCCTAGAAAAAAAATACACATACTTTTGTATTCGGCGAGTTTCTACTTTCACACGCAACAGGAAGTTTTGGGTTTGGTCAATCCGTTCGCGAGATATGGGAGTTTGAAGCTAAGAAATGGTTGAGAAGACAACAAATTTTTCCCACTTCTGCTGCTCCAAACGCTTAACCAGAATGGCCTAGGGAAAAAATACCCATACTGTTGTAATCGGGCGAGGTTCTACTTTCAAATGCAAGAGGAATTTTTGGGATTGGTCAATCGGTTCGCGAGATATGGGAGGTTGAAGCTAAGAAATGGTTAAGAAGACAACAATTTTTGCGCAATTCTGATGCTCCAAACGCTTAACCAGAATCGCCTAGGGAAAAAATACATATACCGTTGTAATCGGGCGAGTTTCTACTTTCAGATGCAAGGGGAATTATTGGGTTCGGTCAATCCGTTCGCGAGATACGGGAGGTTGAAGCTATGAAATGGTTAAGAAGACAACAATTTTTGCGCAATTCTCGCGCTCCAAACGCTTAACCAGAATGTGCTAGGGAAAAAATACACATACCTTTGTAATCGGGAGAGTTTCTACATTCAGATTCAAGAGGAATTTTTGGGTTTGGTCAATCGGTTCGCGAGATATGGGAGTTTGAAGCTAAGAAATGGTACAGAATGCAACAAATTTTTCGCACTTCTGCTGCTCCAAATGCTTAACCAGAATGGCCTAGGGGAAAAATACATATACCGTTGTAATCGGGCGAGTTTCTACTTTCAGATGCAAGAGGAATTTTTGGGTTCGGTCAATCCGTTCGCGAGATACGGGAGGTTGAAGCTAAGAAATGGTTAAGAAGACAACAATTTTTGCGCAATTCTGCTGCTCCAAACGCTTAACCAGAATGTGCTAGGGACAAAATACACATACCGTTGTAATCAGGCGAGTTTCTACTTTCAGAAGCAAGAGGACTTTTTGGGTTTGGTCAATCGGCTCGCGAGATATGGGAGTTTGAAGCTAAGAAATGGTTCAGAAGGCAACAAATTTTTCGCACTTCTGCTGCTCCAAATGCTTAACCAGAATGGCCTAGGGAAAAAATACATATACCGTTGTAATCGGGCGAGTTTCTACTTTCAGACGCAACAAGAATTTTTGGGTTTGGTCAATTCGTTCGCGAGATACGGGAGGTTGAAGCTAAGAAATGGCTAAGAAGACAACAATTTTTGCGCAATTCTGCTGCTCCAAACGCTTAACCAGAATGTCCTAGGGATAAAATACAAACACCTTTGTGATCGGGCAAGTATCTACTTTCAGACAGAACAGGAATTTTGGTTTCGGTCAATCCGTTCGCGAGATATGGGAGTTTGAAGCTAAGAAATGGTTGAGAAGGCAACAATTTTTCCGCAATTCTGCTGCTCCAAACGCTTAACTAGAATGGCCTAGAAAAAAAATACACATACCGTTGTAATCGGGCAAGTATCTACTTTCGGATGCAAGAGGAATTTTTGGGTTTGGTCAATCGGTTCGCGAGATATGGGAGTTTGAAGCTAAGAAATGGTTGGGAAGGCAACCAATTTTTCGCACTTCTGCTGCTCCAAACGCTTAACCAGAAAGGCCTAGGGAAAAAATACACATACCTTTGTAATCGGGCGAGTTTCTACTTTCAGACGCAACAGGAATTTTTGGGTTTGGTCAATCCGTTCGCGAGATACGGGAGTTTGAACCTAAGAAATGGTTGAGAAGGCAGCAAATTTTTCGCAATTCTGCTGCTCAACGCTTAACTAGAATGGCCTAGGAAAAAATACACATCACTTTGTAATCGGGCGAGTTTCCACTTTCAGATGCAGTAGGAATTTTTGGGTTTGGTCAATCCGTTCGCGAGATATGGGAGTTTGAAGCTAAGAAATGGTTGAGAAGGGAATACGTTTTTCGCACTTCTGCTGCTCCAAACGCTTAACCAGAATGGCCTAGGGGAAAAATACACATACCGTTGTAATCGGGCGAGTTTCTTCTTTCAGACGCAGCAGGAGTTTTTATGTTTGGTCAAACCGTTCGCGAGATATGGGAGTTTGAATCTAAGAAATGGTTGAGAAGGGAACAAATTTTTCGTACTTCTGCTGCTCCAGACGCTTAACCAGAATGGCCTAGGGGAAAAATACACATACCTATGTAATCGGGCGAGTTTCTACTCTCAGATTCAAGAGGAATTTTTGGGTTTGGTCAATCGGTTCGCGAGATATGGGAGTTTGAGGCTAAGAAATGGTACAGAAAGCAACACATTTTTCGCACTTCTGCTGCTCCAAATGCTTAACCAGAATGGCCTAGGGAAAAAATACATATACCGTTGTAATCGGGCGAGTTTCTACTTTCAGATGCAGGAGCAATTTTTGGGTTCGGTCTATCCGCTCGCGAGATATGGGAGTTTGAAGCTAAGAAATGGTTGAGAAGACAACTTTTGGGCAATTCTGCTGCTCCAAACGCTTAACCAGAATGTCCTAGGGAAAAAATACAAATACCGTTGTGATCGGGCGAGTTTCTACTTTCAGACGCAACAGGAATTTTTGGGTTCGGTCAATCCGTTCGCGAGATACGGGAGCTTGCGTCTAAGAAATGGTTGAGAAGGCAACAACTTTTGCGCACTTCTGCTGCTCCAAATGCTTAACCAGTATGTGCTAGGGAAAAAATACACATACCTTTGTAATCGGGCGAGTTTCTACATTCAGATTCAATAGGAATTTTTGGGTTTGGTCAATCGGTTCGCGAGATATGGGAGTTTGAAGCTAAGAAATGGTACAGAAGGCAACAAATTTTTCGCACTTCTGCTGCTCCAAATGCTTAACCAGAATGGCCTAGGGAAAAAATACATATACCGTTGTAATCAGGCGAGTTTCTACTTTCAGATGCAAGAGGAATTTTTGGGTTTGGTCTATCGGTTCGGGAGATATGGGAGTTTGAAGATAAGAAATGGTTCAGAAGGCAACATATTTTTCGCACTTCTGCTGCTCCAAACAATTAACCAGAATGTCCTAGGGGAAAAATACACACACCTTTGTAATCGGGCGAGTTTCTACTTTCAGACGCAACAAGAATTTTTGGGTTTGGTCAATTCGTTCGCGAGATACGGGAGGTTGAAGCTAAGAAATGGTTAAGAAGACAATAATTTGTGCGCAATTCTGCTGCTCCAAACGCTTAACCAGAATGTCCTAGGGAAAAAATACAAATACCGTTGTGATCGGGCGAGTATCTACTTTCAGACACAACAGGAATTTTTGGGTTCGGTCGATCCGTTCGCGAGATATGGGAGTTTGAAGCTAAGAAATGGTTGAGAAGGCAACAATTTTTTCGCCATTCTGCTGCTCCAAACGCTTAACCAGAATGGCCTAGGGAAAAAATACACATACCTTTGTAATCGGGCGAGTTTCTACTCTCAGATTCAAGAGGAATTTTTGGGTTTGGTCAATCGGTTCGCGAGATACGGGAGTTTGAAGCTAAGAAATGGTACAGAAGGCAACACATTTTTCGCAATTCTGCTGCTCCAAATGCTTAACCAGAGTGGCCTAGGGAAAAAATACAAATACCTTTGTAATCGGGCGAGTTTCTACTTTCAGACACACTAGGAATTTTTGGGTTCGGTCAATCCGTTCGCGAGAAATGGGAGTTTGAAGCTAAGGAATGGTTGAGAAGGCAACAAATTTTGCGCACTTCTGCTGCTCCAAACGCTTAACCAGAATGGCCTAGGGAAAAAATACACATACCTTTGTAATCGGGCGAGTTTCTACTTTCAGATGCATTAGGAATTTTTGGGTTTTGTCAATCCGTTCGCGAGATATGGGAGTTTGAAGCTAAGAAATGGTTGAGAAGGGAATAAATTTTTCGCACTTCTGCTGCTCCAAACGCTTAACCAGAATGGCCTAGGGGAAAAATACACATACCGTTGTAATCGGGCGAGTTTCTTCTTTCAGACGCAGCAGGAGTTTTTATGTTTGGTCAAACCGTTCGCGAGATATGGGAGTTTGAATCTAAGAAATGGTTGAGAAGGGAACAAATTTTTCGCACTTCTGCTGCTCCAAACGTTTAACCAGAATGGCCTAGGGGAAAAATACACATACATTTGTAATCGGGCGAGTTTCTACTCTCAGATTCAAGAGGAATTTTTGGGTTTGGTCAATCGGTTCGCGAGATATGGGAGTTTGAAGCTAAGAAATGGTACAGAAGGCAACAAATTTTTCGCACTTCTGCTGCTCCAAATGCTTAACCAGAGTGGCCTAGGGAAAAAATACACATACCGTTGTAATCGGGCAAGTATCTACTTTCGGATGCAAGAGGAATTTTTGGGTTTGGTCAATCGGTTCGCCAGATATGGGAGTTTGAAGCTAAGAAATGGTACAGAAGGCAAGAAATTTTTCGCACTTCTGCTGCTCCAAATGCTTAACCAGAATGGCCTAGGGAAAAAATACACATACCTTTGTAATTGGGCGAGTTTCTACTTTCAGACACACCAGGAATTTTTGGGTTTGGGCAATCGGTTCGCGAGATATGGGAGTTTGAAGCTAAGAAATGGTTGAGAAGGCAACAAATTTTGCGCACTTCTGCTGCTCCAAACAATTAACGAGAATGGCGTAGGGAAAAAATACACATACCTTTGTTATCGGGCGAGTTTCTACTTTCAGACGCAACAGGGACTTTTGGGTTTTGTCAATCCGTTCGCGAGAAACGGGAGCTTGAAGCTAGGAAATGGTTGAGAAGACAACAACTTTTGCGCACTTCTGCTGCTCCAAACAATTAACCAGAATGTCCTAGGGAAAAAATACAAATACCGTTGAAATCGGGCGAGTTTCTACTTTCAGACGCAACAGGAATTTTTGGGCTTGGTCCATCTGTTCGCGAGATATGGTTGTTTGAAACTAAGAAATGGTTGAGAAGGCAACAAATTTTTCGCACATCTGCTGCTCCAAACGGTTAACCAGAATGTCCTAGGGAAAAAATACACATACCGTTGTAATCGGGCGAGTTTCTACTTACAGACGCATCAGGAATTTTTGGGCTTGGTCCATCTGTTCGCGAGATATGGGAGTTTGAAACTAAGAAATGGTTGAGAAGGCAGCAAATTTTTCGCAATTCTGCTGCTCCGAACGCTTAACCAGAATGTCGTAGGGAAAAATTACGCATGCCTTTGTAATCGGGCGAGTTTCTACTTTCAGACGCAACAGGGACTTTTGGGTTTTGTCAATCCGTTCGCGAGAAACGGGAGCATGAAGCTAAGAAATGGTTGAGAAGACAACAACTTTTGCGCTCTTCTGCTGCTACAAACGCTTAACCAGAATGTGCTAGGGAAAAATACACATACCGCTGTAATCGGGCGAGTATCTACTTTCAGATGCAGGAGGAATTTTTGGGTTTGGTCTATCCGTTTGCGAGATATGGGAGTTTCAAGCTAAGAAATGGTTGAGAAGGCAACAAATTTTTCGCACTTCTGCTGCTCCAACCGCTTAACCAGAATGGCCTAGGGAAAAAATACACATACTTTTGTAATCGGGCGAGTTTCTACTTTCAGACGCAACAGGAATTTTTGAGTTTTGTCAATTCGTTCGCGAGATACGGGAGCTTGAAGCTAAGAAATGGTCGAGAAGACAACAGCTTTTGCGCACTTCTGCTGCTCCAAACAATTAACCAGAATGTCCTAGGGAAAAAATACATATACCGTTGTAATCGGGCGAGTTTCTACTTTCAGATGCAAGGGGAATTTTTGGGTTCGGTCAATCCGTTCGCGAGATACGGGAGGTTGAAGCTATGAAATGGTTAAGAAGACAACAATTTTTGCGCAATTCTCGCGCTCCAAACGCTTAACCAGAATGTGCTAGGGAAAAAATACACATACCTTTGTAATCGGGCGAGTTTCTACTTTCAGAAGCAAGAGGACTTTTTGGGTTTGGTCAATCGGCTCGCGAGATATGGGAGTTTGAAGCTAAGCAATGGTACAGAAGGCAACAAATTTTTCGCACTTCTGCTGCTCCAAATGCTTAACCAGAATGGCCTAGGGAAAAAATACATATACCGTTGTAATCGGGCGAGTTTCTACTTTCAGATGCAAGAGGAACTTTTGGGTTCGGTCAATCCGTTCGCGAGATACGGGCGGTTGAAGCTAAGAAATGGTTAAGAAGACAACAATTTTTGCGGAATTCTGCTGCTCCAAACGCTTAACCAGAATGTGCTAGGGAAAAAATACACATACCGTTGTAATCAGGCGAGTTTCTACTTTCAGAAGCAAGAGGACTTTTTGGGTTTGGTCAATCGGCTCGCGAGATATGGGAGTTTGAAGCTAAGAAATGGTTCAGAAGGCAACAAATTTATCGCACTTCTGCTGCTCGAAACAATTAACCAGAATGTCCTAGCCGAAAAATACACATACCTTTGTAATCGGGCGAGTTTCTACTTTCAGACGCAACAAGAATTTTTGGGTTTGGTCAATTCGTTCGCGAGATACGGGAGGTTGAAGCTAAGAAATGGTTAAGAAGACAACAATTTTTGCGCAATTCTGCTGCTCCAAACGCTTAACCAGAATGTCCTAGGGATAAAATACAAACACCTTTGTGATCGGGGAAGTATCTACTTTCAGACACAACAGGAATTTTTGGTTTCGGTCAATCCGTTCGCGAGATATGGGAGTTTGAAGCTAAGAAATGGTTGAGAAGGCAACAATTTTTCCGCAATTCTGCTGCTCCAAACGCTTAACTAGAATGGCCTAGAAAAAAAATACACATACCGTTGTAATCGGGCAAGTATCTACTTTCGGATGCAAGAGGAATTTTTGGGTTTGGTCAATCGGTTCGCGAGATATGGGAGTTTGAAGCTAAGAAATGGTTAGGAAGGCAACCAATTTTTCGCACTTCTGCTGCTCCAAACGCTTAACCAGAAAGGCCTAGGGAAAAAATACACATACCTTTGTAATCGGGCGAGTTTCTACTTTCAGACGCAACAGGAATTTTTGCGTTTGGACAAACCGTTCGCGAGATATGAGAGTTTGAAGCTAAGAAATGGTTGAGAAGACAACAAATATTTCGCATTTCTGCTGCTCCAAACGCTTAACCAGAATGGCCTAGAGAAAAAATACAGCTACCGTTGTAATCGGGCGAGTATCTACTTTCAGATGCAGGAGGAATTTTTGGGTTTGGTCAATGCGTTCGCGAGATATGGGAGTTTGAATCTAAGAACTGGTTGAGAAGACAACAAATTTTTCGCAATTCTGCTGCTCCAAACGCTTAAACAGAATGGCCTAGGGGAAAAATACACATACCTTTGCAATCGGGCGAGTTTCTACTTTCAGACGCAACAAGAAACTTTGGGTTTGGTCAATTCGTTCGCGGGATACGGGAGGTTGAACCTAAGAAATGGTTGAGAAGACAACAAATTTATCCCACTTCTGCTGCTCCAAACGCTTAACCAGAATGGCGTAGGGAAAAAATACACATACATTTGTAATCGGGCGAGTTTCTACTTTCACTCGCAACAGGAATTTTTGGGTTTGGTCAACCCGTTCACGAGATATGGAGTTTGAATCTTAGATATGGTTGAGAAGGCAACAAATTTTTCGCAATTCTGCTGCTCCAAACGCTTAACCAGAATGGCCTAGAGAAAAAATACACATACCATTGTAATCGGGCGAGTTTCTACTTTCAGACGCAACAAGAATTTTTGGGTTTGGTCAATTCGTTCGCGAGATACGGGAGGTTGAAGCTAAGAAATGGTTAAGAAGACAACAATTTTTGCGCAATTCTGCTGCTCCAAACGCTTAACCAGAATGGCCTAGGGAAAAAATGCAAATACCGTTGTGATCGGGCGAGTTTCTACTTTCAGACGCAACAGGAATTTTTGATTTCGGTCAATCCGTTCGCGAGATATGGGAGTTTGAAGCTAAGAAATGGTTGAGAAGGCAACAATTGTTTCGCAATTCTGCTGCTCCAAACGCTTAACCAGAATGGCCTAGAAAAAAAATACACATACTTTTGTATTCGGCGAGTTTCTACTTTCACACGCAACAGGAATTTTTGGGTTTGGTCAATCCGTTCGCGAGAAATGGGAGTTTGAAGCTAAGAAATGGTTGAGAAGGCAACAACTTTTGCGCTCTTCTGCTGCTCCAAACGCTTAACCAGAATGTGCTAGGGAAAAAACACACATATCGTTGTAATCGGGCGTGTTTCTACTTTCAGAGCAAAAGAGGAATTTTTGGGTGTGGTCAATCCGTTCGCGAGATATGGGAGTTTGAGGGTAAGATATGGTTGAGAAGGCGACAAATTTTTCGCACTTCTGCTGCTCCAAACGCTTAAACAGAATGGCCTAGGGAAAAAATACAAATACCGTTGTGATCGGGCGAGTTTCTACTTTCAGACGCAATAGGAATTTTTGGGTTTGGTCAATTCGTTCGTGAGATACGGGAGCTTGAAGCTAAGAAATGGTTGAGAGGACAACATCTTTTGCGCTATTCTGCTGCTCCAAAAGCTTAACCAGAATGTCCTAGGGAAAAAATACAAATACCGTTGTGATCGGGCGAGTTTCTAATTTCAGAAACAACAGGAATTTTTGGGTTCGGTCAATCCGTTCGCGAGATGTGGGAGTTTGAATCTAAGAAATGGTTGAGAAGACAACAAATTTTTCGCACTTCTGCTGCTCCAAACGCTTAACCAGAATGGCCTAGAGAAAAAATACAGCTACCGTTGTAATCGGGCGAGTATCTACTTTCAGATGCAAGAGGAATTTTTGGGTTTGGTCAATCCGTTCGCGAGGTATGGGAGTTTGAAACTAAGAAATGGTTGAGAAGGCAACAAATTATTCGCAATTCTGCTGCTCCGAACGCTTAACCAGAAACGCCTAGGGAAAAAATACACATACCGTTGTAATCGTGCGAGTTTCTATCTTCAGATGCAGTAGGAATTTTTGGGTTTGGTCAATCCGTTCGCGAGATATGGGAGTTTGAAGCTAAGAAATGGTTGAGAAGGAAGCAGTGTTTTCGCAATTCTGCTTCTCCAAACGCTTAAACAGAATGGCATAAAAAAAAATACACATACCGTTGTAATCGGGCGAGTAACTACTTTCAGATGCAAGAGGAATTTTTGGGTTTGGTAAATCCTTTCGCGAGATATGGGAGTTTGAAGCTAAGAAATGGGTCAGATGGCAACAAATTTTTCGCAATTCTGCTGCTTCAAACGCTTAACCAGAGTGGCCTAGGGAAAAAATACACATACCTTTGTAATCCGGCTAGTTTCTACTTTCAGACGCAACAAGAATTTTTGGGTTTGGTCAATTCGTTCGCGGGATACGGGAGGTTGAAGCTAAGAAATGGTTGAGAAGACAACAAATTTTTCCCACTTCTGCTGCTCCAAACGCTTAACCAGAATGGCGTAGGGAAAAAATACCCATACCGTTGTAATCGGGCGAGTTTCTACTTTCAGATTGAAGAGGAATTTTTGGGTTTGGTCAATTCGTTCGCGAGAGACGGGAGCTTGAATCTAAGAAATGGTGGAGAAGACAACAACTTTTGCGCAATTCTGCTGCGCCAAACGCACAACCAGAATGGCCTAGGGAAGAAATACACACACCGCTGTAATCGGACGAGTTTCTACTTTAAGACGCAGCAGGAATTTTTGGGTTTTGTCAATCAGTTCGCGAGATATGGGAGTTTGAAGCTAAGAAATGGTTGAGAAGGCAACAAATTTTTCGCAATTCTGCTGCTCCAAACGCATAACCAGAGTGGCCTAGGGAAAAAATACACATACCTTTGTAATCAGGCTAGTTTCTACTTTCAGACGCAACAAGAATTTTTGTGTTTGGTCAATTCGTTCGCGAGATACGGGAGCTTGAAGCTATGAAATGGTTGAGAAGACAACAACTTTTGCGTAATTCTTCTGCTCCAAACGCTTCACCAGAATGTCCTAGGGAAAAAATACATATACCACTGTGATCGGGCGAGTTTCTACTTTCAGACGCAACAAGAATTTTTGGGTTTGGTCAATTCGTTCGCGAGATACGGGAGGTTGAAGCTAAGAAATGGTTAAGAAGACAACAACTTTTGCGCAATTCTGCTGCGCCAAACGCACAACCAGAATGGCCTAGGGAAGAAATACACACACCGCTGTAATCGGACGAGTTTCTACTTTAAGACGCAGCAGGAATTTTTGGGTTTTGTCAATCAGTTCGCGAGATATGGGAGTTTGAAGCTAAGAAATGGTTGAGAAGGCAACAAATTTTTCGCAATTCTGCTGCTCCAAACGCATAACCAGAGTGGCCTAGGGAAAAAATACACATACCTTTGTAATCAGGCTAGTTTCTACTTTCAGACGCAACAAGAATTTTTGTGTTTGGTCAATTCGTTCGCGAGATACGGGAGCTTGAAGCTATGAAATGGTTGAGAAGACAACAACTTTTGCGTAATTCTTCTGCTCCAAACGCTTCACCAGAATGTCCTAGGGAAAAAATACATATACCACTGTGATCGGGCGAGTTTCTACTTTCAGACGCAACAAGAATTTTTGGGTTTGGTCAATTCGTTCGCGAGATACGGGAGGTTGAAGCTAAGAAATGGTTAAGAAGACAACAATTTTTGCGCAATTCTGCTGCTCCAAACGCTTAACCAGAATGTCCTAGGGATAAAATACAAACACCTTTGTGATCGGGCAAGTATCTACTTTCAGACACAACAGGAATTTTTGGTTTCGGTCAATCCGTTCGCGAGATATGGGAGTTTGAAGCTAACAAATGGTTGAGAAGGCAACAATTTTTCCGCAATTCTGCTGCTCCAAACGCTTAACTAGAATGGCCTAGAAAAAAAATACACATACCGTTGTAATCGGGCAAGTATCTACTTTCGGATGCAAGAGGAATTTTTGGGTTTGGTCAATCGGTTCGCGAGATATGGGAGTTTGAAGCTAAGAAATGGTTGGGAAGGCAACCAATTTTTCGCACTTCTGCTGCTCCAAACGCTTAACCAGAAAGGCCTAGGGAAAAAATACACATACCTTTGTAATCGGGCGAGTTTCTACTTTCAGACGCAACAGGAATTTTTGCGTTTGGACAAACCGTTCGCGAGATATGAGAGTTTGAAGCTAAGAAATGGTTGAGAAGACAACAAATTTTTC
Organism: Ptiloglossa arizonensis; assembly: GCF_051014685.1. Taxonomy (NCBI): domain Eukaryota; kingdom Metazoa; phylum Arthropoda; class Insecta; order Hymenoptera; family Colletidae; genus Ptiloglossa; species Ptiloglossa arizonensis. The sequence continues at coordinate 654,537 of NW_027478571.1, read as the reverse complement.
GCATTTCTGCTGCTCCAAACGCTTAACCAGAATGGCCTAGAGAAAAAATACAGCTACCGTTGTAATCGGGCGAGTACCTACTTTCAGATGCAGGAGGAATTTTTGGGTTTGGTCAATGCGTTCGCGAGATATGGGAGTTTGAATCTAAGAACTGGTTGAGAAGGCAACAAATTTTTCGCAATTCTGCTGCTGCAAACGCTTAATCAGAATGGCCTAGGGGAAAAATACACATACCTTTGCAATCGGGCGAGTTTCTACTTTCAGACGCAACAAGAAACTTTGGGTTTGGTCAATTCGTTCGCGGGATACGGGAGGTTGAACCTAAGAAATGGTTGAGAAGACAACAAATTTATCCCACTTCTGCTGCTCCAAACGCTTAACCAGAATGGCGTAGGGAAAAAATACACATACATTTGTAATCGGGCGAGTTTCTACTTTCACTCGCAACAGGAATTTTTGGGTTTGGTCAACCCGTTCACGAGATATGGGAGTTTGAATCTTAGATATGGTTGAGAAGGCAACAAATTTTTCGCAATTCTGCTGCTCCAAACGCTTAACCAGAATGGCCTAGAGAAGAAATACACATACCTTTGTAATCGGGCGAGTTTCTACTTTCAGACGCAACAAGAATTTTTGGGTTTGGTCAATTCGTTCGCGAGATACGGGAGGTTGAAGCTAAGAAATGGTTAAGAAGACAACAATTTTTGCGCAATTCTGCTGCTCCAAACGCTTAACCAGAATGGCCTAGGAAAAAAATGCAAATACCGTTGTGATCGGGCGAGTTTCTACTTTCAGACGCAACAGGAATTTTTGATTTCGGTCAATCCGTTCGCGAGATATGGGAGTTTGAAGCTAAGAAATGGTTGAGAAGGCAACAATTGTTTCGCAATTCTGCTGCTCCAAACGCTTAACCAGAATGCCCTAGAAAAAAAATACACATACTTTTTTATTCGGCGAGTTTCTACTTTCACACGCAACAGGAAGTTTTGGGTTTGGTCAATCCGTTCGCGAGATATGGGAGTTTGAAGCTAAGAAATGGTTGAGAAGACAACAAATTTTTCCCACTTCTGCTGCTCCAAACGCTTAACCAGAATGGCCTAGGGAAAAAATACCCATACTGTTGTAATCGGGCGAGGTTCTACTTTCAAATGCAAGAGGAATTTTTGGGATTGGTCAATCGGTTCGCGAGATATGGGAGGTTGAAGCTAAGAAATGGTTAAGAAGACAACAATTTTTGCGCAATTCTGATGCTCCAAACGCTTAACCAGAATCGCCTAGGGAAAAAATACATATACCGTTGTAATCGGGCGAGTTTCTACTTTCAGATGCAAGGGGAATTTTTGGGTTCGGTCAATCCGTTCGCGAGATACGGGAGGTTGAAGCTATGAAATGGTTAAGAAGACAACAATTTTTGCGCAATTCTCGCGCTCCAAACGCTTAACCAGAATGTGCTAGGGAAAAAATACACATACCTTTGTAATCGGGAGAGTTTCTACATTCAGATTCAAGAGGAATTTTTGGGTTTGGTCAATCGGTTCGCGAGATATGGGAGTTTGAAGCTAAGAAATGGTACAGAATGCAACAAATTTTTCGCACTTCTGCTGCTCCAAATGCTTAACCAGAATGGCCTAGGGGAAAAATACATATACCGTTGTAATCGGGCGAGTTTCTACTTTCAGATGCAAGAGGAATTTTTGGGTTCGGTCAATCCGTTCGCGAGATACGGGAGGTTGAAGCTAAGAAATGGTTAAGAAGACAACAATTTTTGCGCAATTCTGCTGCTCCAAACGCTTAACCAGAATGTGCTAGGGACAAAATACACATACCGTTGTAATCAGGCGAGTTTCTGCTTTCAGAAGCAAGAGGACTTTTTGGGTTTGGTCAATCGGCTCGCGAGATATGGGAGTTTGAAGCTAAGAAATGGTTCAGAAGGCAACAAATTTTTCGCACTTCTGCTGCTCCAAATGCTTAACCAGAATGGCCTAGGGAAAAAATACATATACCGTTGTAATCGAGCGAGTTTCTACTTTCAGACGCAACAAGAATTTTTGGGTTTGGTCAATTCGTTCGCGAGATACGGGAGGTTGAAGCTAAGAAATGGTTAAGAAGACAACAATTTTTGCGCAATTCTGCTGCTCCAAACGCTTAACCAGAATGTCCTAGGGATAAAATACAAACACCTTTGTGATCGGGCAAGTATCTACTTTCAGACACAACAGGAATTTTGGTTTCGGTCAATCCGTTCGCGAGATATGGGAGTTTGAAGCTAAGAAATGGTTGAGAAGGCAACAATTTTTCCGCAATTCTGCTGCTCCAAACGCTTAACTAGAATGGCCTAGAAAAAAAATACACATACCGTTGTAATCGGGCAAGTATCTACTTTCGGATGCAAGAAGAATTTTTGGGTTTGGTCAATCGGTTCGCGAGATATGGGAGTTTGAAGCTAAGAAATGGTTGGGAAGGCAACCAATTTTTCGCACTTCTGCTGCTCCAAACGCTTAACCAGAAAGGCCTAGGGAAAAAATACACATACCTTTGTAATCGGGCGAGTTTCTACTTTCAGACGCAACAGGAATTTTTGGGTTTGGTCAATCCGTTCGCGAGATACGGGAGATTAAAGCTAAGAAATGGTTGAGAAGACAACAACTTTTGCGCACTTCTGCTGCTCCAAACAATTAACCAGAATGTCCTAGGGAAAAAATACAAATACCGTTGTAATCGGGCGAGTTTCTACTTTCAGACACACTAGGAATTTTTGGGTTTGGTCAATCCGTTCGCGAGAAATGGGAGTTTGAAGCTAAGAAATGGTTGAGAAGGCAACAAATTTTGCGCACTTCTGCTGCTCCAAATGCTTAACCAGTATGTGCTAGGGAAAAAATACACATACCTTTGTAATCGGGCGAGTTTCTACATTCAGATTCAAGAGGAATTTTTGGGTTTGGTCAATCGGTTCGCGAGATATGGGAGTTTGAAGCTAAGAAATGGTTCAGAAGGCAACAAATTTTTCGCACTTCTGCTGCTCCAAACAATTAACCAGAATATCCTAGGGGAAAAATACACACACATTTGTAATCGGGCAAGTATCTACTTTCGGATGCAAGAGGAATTTTTGGGTTTGGTTAATCGGTTCGCGAGATATGGGAGTTTGAAGCTAAGAAATGGTTGGGACGGCGACCAATTTTTCGCACATCCTCTGCTCCAAACGCTTAACCAGAATGGCCTAGGGAAAAAATACACATACCCTTGTAATCGGGCGAGTTTCTGCTTTCAGATGCAAGAGGAATTTTTGGGTTTGGACAATCGGTACGCGAGATATGGGAGTTTGAAGCTAAGAAATGGTTGGGAAGGCAACCAATTTTTCGCACATCTGCTGCTCCAAACGCTTAACCAGAATGGCCTAGGGAAAAAATAAACATACCGCTGTAATCGGGCGAGTTTCTATCTTCAGATGCAGTAGGAATTTTTGGGTTTGTCAATCCGTTCGCGAGATATGGGAGTTTGAAGCTAAGAAATGGTTGGGAAAGCAACAAATTTTTCGCACTTCTGCTGCTCCAAATGCTTAACCAGATGGCCTAGGGAAAAATACACATACCGCTGTAGTCTGGCGAGTTTCAACTTTCAGATACAGTAGGAATTTTTGGGTTTGGTCAATCCGTTCGCGAGATATGTTAGTTTGAACCTAAGAAATGGTTGAGAAGGCAGCAAATTTTTCGCAATTCTGCTGCTCCAAACGCTTAACTAGAATGGCCTAGGAAAAAAATACACATCCCGTTGTAATCGGGCAAGTATCTACTTTCGGATGCAAGAGGAATTTTTGGGTTTGGTCAATCGGTTCGCGAGATATGGGGGTTTGAAGCTAAGAAATGGTTGGGATGGCAACCAATTTTTCGCACATCTGCTGCTCCAAACGCTTAACTAGAATGGCCTAGGGAAAAAATACACATACCTTTGTAATCGGGCGAGTTTCTACTTTCAGACGCAACAGGAATTTTTGGGTTTGGTCAATCCGTTCGCAAGATATGGGAGTTTGAACCTAAGAAATGGTTGAGAAGGCAGCAAATTTTTCGCAATTCTGCTGCTCAACGCTTAACTAGAATGGCCTAGGAAAAAAATACCCATACCGTTGTAATCGGGCAAGTATCTACTTTCGGATGCAACAGGAATTTCTGGGTTTGGTCAATCGGTTCGCGAGATATGGTAGTTTGAAGCTAAGAAATTGTTGGAAGGCGACCAATTTTTCGCACATCTGCTGCTCCAAACGCTTAAGCAGAATGGCCTAGGGAAAAAATACACATACCTTTGTAATCGGGCGAGTCTCTACTTTCAGATGAACAGGAATTTTTGGGTTTGGTCAATGCGTTCGCGAGATATGGGAGTTTCAAGCTAAGAAATGGTTGAGAAGACAACAACTTTTGCGCAATTCTGCTGCTCCAAACAATTAACAAGAATGTCCTAGGGAAAAAATACAAATACCGTTGTAATCGGGCGAGTTTCTACTTTCAGACACACCAGGAATTTTTGGGTTTGGTCAATCCGTTCGCGAGATATGGGAGTTTGAAGTTAAGAAATGGATGAGAAGGAATCAAATTTTGCGCAATTCTGCTGCTCCAAACGCTTAACCAGAATCGCCTAGGGAAAAAATACACATACCGTTGTATTCGGGCGAGTTTCTTCTTTCAGACACACTAGGAATTTTTGGGTTTGGTCAATCCGTTCGCGAGATATGGGAGTTTGAATCTAAGAAATGGTTGAGAAGGGAACAAATTTTTCGCACTTCTGCTGCTCCAAATGCTTAACCAGAATGGCCTAGGGAAAAAACACATATACCGTTGTAATCGGGCGAGTTTCTACTTTCAGATGCAGCAGCAATTTTTGGGTTCGGTCTATCCGCTCGCGAGATATGGGAGTTTGAAGCTAAGAAATGGTTGAGAAGACAACTTTTGGGCAATTCTGCTGCTCCAAACGCTTAACCAGAATGTCCTAGGGAAAAAATACAAATACCGTTGTGATCGGGCGAGTTTCTACTTTCAGACGCAACAGGAATTTTTGGGTTCGGTCAATCCGTTCGCGAGATACGGGAGCTTGAGTCTAAGAAATGGTTGAGAAGACAACAACTTTTGCGCACTTCTGCTGCTCCAAATGCTTAACCAGTATGTGCTAGGGAAAAAATACACATACCTTTGTAATCGGGCGAGTTTCTACATTCAGATTCAAGAGGAATTTTTGGGTTTGGTCAATCGGTTCGCGAGATATGGGAGTTTGAAGCTAAGAAATGGTTCAGAAGGCAACAAATTTTTCGCACTTCTGCTGCTCCGAACAATTAACCAGAATATCCTAGGGGAAAAATACACACACATTTGTAATCGGGCGAGTGTCTACTTTCAGACGCAACAAGAATTTTTGGGTTTGGTCAATTCGTTCGCGAGATACGGGAGGTTGAAGCTAAGAAATGGGTAAGAAGACAATAATTTGTGCGCAATTCTGTTGCCCCAAACGCTTAACCAGAATGTCCTAGGGAAAAAATACAAATACCGTTGTGATCGGGCGAGTATCTACTTTCAGACACAACAGGAATTTTTGGGTTCGGTCAATCCGTTCGCGAGATATGGGAGTTTGAAGCTAAGAAATGGTTGAGAAGGCAACAATTTTGTCGCAATTCTGCTGCTCCAAACGCTTAACTAGAATGGCCTAGAAAAAAAATACACATACGGTTGTAATCGGGCAAGTATCTACTTTCGGATGCAAGAGGAATTTTTGGGTTTGGTCAATCGGTTCGCGAGATATGGGAGTTTGAAGCTAAGAAATGGTTGGGAAGGCAACCAATTTTTCGCACATCTGCTGCTCCAAAGGCTTAACCAGAGTGGCCTAGGGAAAAAATACACATGCCTTTGTAATCGGGCGAGTTTCTACTTTCAGACACACTAGGAATTTTTGGGTTCGGTCAATCCGTTCGCGAGAAATGGGAGTTTGAAGCTAAGAAATGGTTGAGAAGGCAACAAATTTTGCGCACTTCTGCTGCTCCAAACGCTTAAACAGAATGTCCTAGGGAAAAAATACACATACCTTTGTAATCGGGCGAGTTTCTACTGTCAGATGCAGTAGGAATTTTTGGGTTTGGTCAATCCGTTCGCGAGATATGGGAGTTTGAAGCTAAGAAATGGTTGAGAAGGGAATAAATTTTTCGCACTTCTGCTGCTCCAAACGCTTAACCAGAATGGCCTAGGGGAAAAATACACATACCGTTGTAATCGGGCGAGTTTCTTCTTTCAGACGCAGAAGGAGTTTTTATGTTTGGTCAAACCGTTCGCGAGATATGGAAGTTTGAATCTAAGAAACGGTTGAGAAGGGAACAAATTTTTCGCACTTCTGCTGCTCCAAACGCTTAACCAGAATGGCCTAGGGGAAAAATACACATACCTTTGTAATCGGGCGAGTTTCTACTCTCAGATTCAAGAGGAATTTTTGGGTTTGGTCAATCGGTTCGCGAGATATGGGAGTTTGAAGCTAAGAAATGGTACAGAAGGCAACACATTTTTCGCACTTCTGCTGTTCCAAATGCTTAACCAGAATGGCCTAGGGAAAAAATACATATACCGTTGTAATCGGGCGGGTTTCTACTTTCAGATGCAAGAGCAATTTTTGGTTTCGGTCTATCCGCTCGCGAGATATGGGAGTTTGAAGCTAAGAAATGGTTGAGAAGACAACTTTTGCGCAATTCTGCTGCTCCAAATGCTTAACCAGTATGTGCTAGGGAAAAAATACACATACCTTTGTAATCGGGCGAGTTTCTACATTCAGATTCAAGAGGAATTTTTGGGTTTGGTCAATCGGTTCGCGAGATATGGGAGTTTGAAGCTAAGAAATGGTTCAGAAGGCAACAAATTTTTCGCACTTCTGCTGCTCCGAACAATTAACCAGAATATCCTAGGGGAAAAATACACACACATTTGTAATCGGGCGAGTTTCTACTTTCAGACGCAACAAGAATTTTTGGGTTTGGTCAATTCGTTCGCGAGATACGGGAGGTTGAAGCTAAGAAATGGGTAAGAAGACAATAATTTGTGCGCAATTCTGTTGCCCCAAACGCTTAACCAGAATGTCCTAGGGAAAAAATACAAATACCGTTGTGATCGGGCGAGTATCTACTTTCAGACACAACAGGAATTTTTGGGTTCGGTCAATCCGTTCGCGAGATATGGGAGTTTGAAGCTAAGAAATGGTTGAGAAGGCAACAATTTTGTCGCAATTCTGCTGCTCCAAACGCTTAACTAGAATGGCCTAGAAAAAAAATACACATACGGTTGTAATCGGGCAAGTATCTACTTTCGGATGCAAGAGGAATTTTTGGGTTTGGTCAATCGGTTCGCGAGATATGGGAGTTTGAAGCTAAGAAATGGTTGGGAAGGCAACCAATTTTTCGCACATCTGCTGCTCCAAACGCTTAACCAGAGTGGCCTAGGGAAAAAATACACATGCCTTTGTAATCGGGCGAGTTTCTACTTTCAGACACACTAGGAATTTTTGGGTTCGGTCAATCCGTTCGCGAGAAATGGGAGTTTGAAGCTAAGAAATGGTTGAGAAGGCAACAAATTTTGCGCACTTCTGCTGCTCCAAACGCTTAAACAGAATGTCCTAGGGAAAAAATACACATACCTTTGTAATCGGGCGAGTTTCTACTGTCAGATGCAGTAGGAATTTTTGGGTTTGGTCAATCCGTTCGCGAGATATGGGAGTTTGAAGCTAAGAAATGGTTGGGAAGGCAAACAATTTTTCGCACATCTGCTGCTCCAAACGCTTAACAAGAATGGCCTAGGGAAAAAATAAACATACCGCTGTTATCGGGCGAGTTTCTATCTTCAGATGCAGTAGGAATTTTTGGGTTTGTCAATCCGATCGCGAGATATGGGAGTGTGAACCTAAGAAATGGTTGAGAAGGGAATAAATTTTTCGCACTTCTGCTGCTCCAAACGCTTAACCAGAATGGCCTAGGGGAAAATACACATACCTTTGTAATCGGGCGAGTTTCTATTCTCAGATTCAAGAGGAATTTTTGGGTTTGGTCAATCGGTTCGCGAGATATGGGAGTTTGAAGCTAAGAAATGGTACAGAAGGCAACAAATTTTTCGCACTTCTGCTGCTCCAAATGCTTAATCAGAATGGCCTAGGGAAAAAATACATATACCGTTGTAATCAGGCGAGTTTCTACTTTCAGATGCAAGAGGAATTTTTGGGTTTGGTCAATCGGTTCGGGATATATGGGAGTTTGAATCTAAGAAATGGTTCAGAAGGCAACAAATTTTTCGCACTTCTGCTGCTCCAAACAATTAACCAGAATGTCCTAGGGGAAAAATACACACACCTTTGTAATCGGGCGAGTTTCTACTTTCAGACGCAACAAGAATTTTTGGGTTTGGTCAATTCGTTCGCGAGATACGGGAGGTTGAAGCTAAGAAATGGTTAAGAAGACAATAATTTGTGCGCAATTCTGCTGCTCCAAACGCTTAACCAGAATGTCCTAGGGAAAAAATACAAATACCGTTGTGATCGGGCGAGTATCTACTTTCAGACACAACAGGAATTTTTGGGTTCGGTCGATCCGTTCGCGAGATATGGGAGTTTGAAGCTAAGAAATGGTACAGTAGGCAACACATTTTTCGCACTTCTGCTGCTCCAAATGCTTAACCAGAGTGGCCTAGGGAAAAAATACAAATACCTTTGTAATCGGGCGAGTTTCTACTGTCAGACACACTAGGAATTTTTGGGTTCGGTCAATCCGTTTGCGAGAAATGGGAGTTTGAAGCTAAGAAATGGTTGAGAAGGCAACAAATTTTGCGCACTTCTGCTGCTCCAAACGCTTAACCAGAATGGCCTAGGGAAAAAATACACATACCTTTGTAATCGGGCGAGTTTCTACTTTCAGATGCAGTAGGAATTTTTGGGTTTGGTCAATCCGTTCGCGAGATATGGGAGTTTGAAGCTAAGAAATGGTTGAGAAGGGAATAAATTTTTCGCACTTCTGCTGCTCCAAACGCATAACCAGAATGGTCTAGGGGAAAAATACACATACCGTTGTAATCGGGCGAGTTTCTTCTTTCAGACGCAGCAGGAGTTTTTATGTTTGGTCAAACCGTTCGCGAGATATGGGAGTTTGAATCTAAGAAATGGTTGAGAAGGGAACAAATTTTTCGCACTTCTGCTGCTCCAAACGTTTAACCAGAATGGCCTAGGGAAAAAATACACATACCTTTGTAATCGGGCGAGTTTCTACTCTCAGATTCAAGATGAATTTTTGGGTTTGGTCAATCGGTTCGCGAGATATGGGAGTTTGAAGCTAAGAAATGGTACAGAAGGCAACAAATTTTTCGCACTTCTGCTGCTCCAAATGCTTAACCAGAGTGGCCTAGGGAAAAAATACACATACCTTTGTAATCGGGCGAGTTTCTACTCTCAGATTCAAGAGGAATTTTTGGGTTTGGTCAATCGGTTCGCGAGATATGGGAGTTTGAAGCTAAGAAATGGTACAGTAGGCAACACATTTTTCGCACTTCTGCTGCTCCAAATGCTTAACCAGAGTGGCCTAGGGAAAAAATACAAATACCTTTGTAATCGGGCGAGTTTCTACTGTCAGACGCACTAGGAATTTTTGGGTTCGGTCAATCCGTTCGCGAGAAATGGGAGTTTGAAGCTAAGAAATGGTTGAGAAGGCAACAAATTTTGCGCACTTCTGCTGCTCCAAACGCTTAACCAGAATGGCCTAGGGAAAAAATACACATACGTTTGTAATCGGGCGAGTTTCTACTTTCAGGTGCAGTAGGAATTTTTGGGTTTGGTCAATCCGTTCGCGAGATATGGGAGTTTGAAGCCAAGAAATGGTTGAGAAGGGAATAAATTTTTCGCACTTCTGCTGCTCCAAATGCTTAACCAGAGTGGCCTAGGGAAAAAATACACATACCGTTGTAATCGGGCAAGTATCTACTTTCGGATGCAAGAGGAATTTTTGGGTTTGGTCAATCGGTTCGCGAGATATGGGAGTTTGAAGCTAAGAAATGGTACAGAAGGCAAGAAATTTTTCGCACTTCTGCTGCTCCAAATGCTTAACCAGATTGGCCTAGGGAAAAAATACACATACCTTTGTAATTGGGCGAGTTTCTACTTTCAGACACACCAGGAATTTTTGGGTTTGGGCAATCAGTTCGCGAGATATGGGAGTTTGAAGCTAAGAAATGGTTGAGAAGGCAACAAATTTTGCGCACTTCTGCTGCTCCAAACAATTAACGAGAATGGCGTAGGGAAAAAATACACATACCTTTGTAATCGGGCGAGTTTCTACTCTCAGATTCAAGAGGAATTTTTGGGTTTGGTCAATCGGTTCGCGAGATATGGGAGTTTGAAGCTAAGAAATGGTACAGTAGGCAACACATTTTTCGCACTTCTGCTGCTCCAAATGCTTAACCAGAGTGGCCTAGGGAAAAAATACAAATACCTTTGTTATCGGGCGAGTTTCTACTTTCAGATGCAGTAGGAATTTTTGGGTTTGGTCAATCCGTTCGCGAGATATGGGAGTTTGAAGCTAAGAAATGGTTGAGAAGGCAGAAATATTTTCGCAATTCTGCTGCTCCAAACGCTTAAACAGAACGGCCTAGAAAGAAAATACACATACCGTTGTAATCGGGCGAGTAACTACTTTCAGATGCAAGAGGAATTTTTGGGTTTGGTCAATCCGTTGGCGAGGTACGGGAGCTTAAAGCTAAGAAATGGTTGAGAAGACCACAACTTTTTCGCACTTCTGCTGCTCCAAACGCTTAACCAGAATGGCCTACGGAAAAAATACACATAGCGTTGAAATCGGGCGAGTTTCTAGTTTCGGACGCAGCAGGAATTTTTGGGTTTGGTCAAACCGTTCGCGAGATATGGGAGTTTGAATCCAAGAAATGGTTGAGAAGGCAGCAAATTCTTCGCACTTCTGCTGCTCCAAACGCTTAACCAGAATGTCGTAGGGAAAAATTACGCATGCCTTTGTAATCGGGCGAGTTTCTACTTTCAGACGCAACAGGGACTTTTGGGTTTTGTCAATCCGTTCGCGAGAAACGGGAGCATGAAGCTAAGAAATGATTGAGAAGACAACAACTTTTGCGCTCTTCTGCTGCTACAAACGCTTAACCAGAATGTGCTAGGGAAAAATACACATACCGCTGTAATCGGGCGAGTATCTACTTTCAGATGCAGGAGGAATTTTTGGGTTTGGTCTATCCGTTTGCGAGATATGGGAGTTTGAAGCTAAGAAATGGTTGAGAAGGCAACAAATTTTTCGCACTTCTGCTGCTCCAACCGCTTAACCAGAATGGCCTAGGGAAAAAATACACATACTTTTGTAATCGGGCGAGTTTCTACTTTCAGACGCAACAGGAATTTTTGAGTTTTGTCAATTCGTTCGCGAGATACGGGAGCTTAATGCTAAGAAATGGTCGAGAAGACCACAGCTTTTGCGCACTTCTGCTGCTCGAAACAATTAACCAGAATGTCCTAGGGAAAAAATACAAATACCGTTGTAATCGGGCGAGTTTCCACTTTCAGACGCAACAGGAATTTTTGGGCTTGCTCAATCGGTTCGCGAGAAATGGGTGTTTGAAGCTAAGAAATGGTTGGGAAGGCAACAAATTGTTCGCAATTCTGCTGCTCCAAAAGCTTAAACAGAATGGCCTAGAAAAAAAATACACATACCGTTGTAATCGTGCGAGTTTCTACTTTCAGATGCAGTAGGAATTTTTGGGTTTGGTCAATCCGTTCGCGAGATATGGGAGTTTGAAGCTAAGAAATCGTTGAGAAGGCAGCAATTTTTTCGCAATTCTGCTGCTCCAAACGCTTAACTAGAATGGCCTAGAAAAAAAATACATATACCGTTGTAATCGGGCAAGTATCTACTTTCAGATGCAAGAGGAATTTTTGGGCTTTGGTCAATCCGTTCGCGAGATATGGGAATTTGAAGCTAAGAAATGGTTTAGAAGGCAACAAATTTTGCGCAATTCTGCTGCTCCAAACGCTTAACCAGAATGGCCTAGGGAAAAAATACACATACCGTTGTAATCGGGCGAGTTTCTACTTTCAGCCGCAACAGGAATTTTTGAGTTTGGTCAATCCGTTCGCGAGAAATGGGAGTTTGAAGCTAAGAAATGGTTGAGAAGGCAACAACTTTTGCGCTCTTCTGCTGCTCCAAACGCTTAACCAGTGTGTGCTAGGGAAAAAACACACATATCGTTGTAATCGGGCGTGTTTCTACTTTCAGAGCAAAAGAGGAATTTTTGGGTGTGGTCAATCCGTTCGCGAGATATGGGAGTTTGAGGGTAAGAAATGGTTGAGAAGGCGACAAATTTTTCGCACTTCTGCTGCTCCAAACGCTTAAACAGAATGGCCTAGGGAAAAAATACAAATACCGTTGTGATCGGGCGAGTTTCTACTTTCAGACGCAATAGGAATTTTTGGGTTTGGTCAATTCGTTCGTGAGATACGGGAGCTTGAAGCTAAGAAATGGTTGAGAGGACATCTTTTGCGCTATTCTGCTGCTCCAAAAGCTTAACCAGAATGTCCTAGGGAAAAAATACAAATACCGTTGTGATCGGGCCAGTTTCTAATTTCAGAAACAACAGGAATTTTTGGTTTCGGTCAATCCGTTCGCGAGATGTGGGAGTTTGAATCTAAGAAATGGTTGAGAAGGCAACAAATTTTTCGCAATTCTGCTGCTCCAAACGCTTAACCAGAATGGCCTAGGGAAAAAATACACATACCGTTGTAATCGGGCGAGTATCTACTTTCAGATGCAAGAGGAATTTTTGGGTTTGGTCAATCCGTTCGCGAGGTATGGGAGTTTGAAACTAAGAAATGGTTGAGAAGGCAACAAATTATTCGCAATTCTGCTGCTCCGAACGCTTAACCAGAAATGCCTAGGGAAAAAATACACATACCGTTGTAATCGTGCGAGTTTCTACTTTCAGATGCAGAAGGAATTTTTGGGCTTGGTCCATCTGTTCGCGAGATATGGGAGTTTGAAACTAAGAGATGGTTGAGAAGGCAACAAATTGTTCGCAATTCTGCTGCTCCGAACGCTTAACCAGAAAGGCCTAGGGAAAAAATACACATACCGTTGTAATCGTGCGAGTTTCTACTTTTAGATGCAGTAGGAATTTTTGGGTTTGGTCAATCCGTTCGCGAGATATGGGAGTTTGAAGCTAAGAAATGGTTGAGAAGGCAGCAGTGTCTTCGCAATTCTGCTGCTCCAAACGCTTAAACAGAATGGCATAAAAAAAAATACACATACCGTTGTAATCGGGCGAGTAACTACTTTCAGATGCAAGAGGAATTTTTGGGTTTGGTCAATCCGTTCGCGAGGTACGGGAGCTTAAAGCTAAGAAATGGTTGAGAAGACATCAACTTTTGCGCAATTCTGCTGCTCCAAACAATTAACCGGAATGTCCTAGGGAAAAAATACAAATACCGTTGTAATCGGGCTAGTTTCTTCTTTCAGACGCAGCAGGAGTTTTTATGTTTGGTCAAACCGTTCGCGAGATATGGGAGTTTGAATCTAAGAAATGGTTGAGAAGGGAACAAATTTTTCGCACTTCTGCTGCTCCAAACGCTTAACCAGAATGGCCTAGGGGAAAAATACACATACCTTTGTAATCGGGCGAGTTTCAACTCTCAGATTCAAGAGGAATTTTTGGGTTCGGTCAATCCGTTCGCGAGATACGGGAGCTTGAGGCTAAGAAATGGTTGAGAAGACAACAACTTTGGCGCACTTCTGCTGCTCCAAATGCTTAACCAGTATGTGCTAGGGAAAAAATACACATACCTTTGTAATCGGGCGAGATTCTACATTCAGATTCAAGAGGAATTTTTGGGTTTGGTCAATCGGTTCGCGAGATATGGGAGTTTGAAGCTAAGAAATGGTACAGAAGGCAAGAAATTTTTCGCACTTCTGCTGCTCCAAATGCTTAACCAGAATGGCCTAGGGAAAAAATACACATACCTTTGTTATCGGGCGAGTTTCTACTTTCAGACGCAACAGGGACTTTTGGGTTTTGTCAATCCGTTCGCGAGAAACGGGAGCTTGAAGCTAGGAAATGGTTGAGAAGACAACAACTTTTGCGCACTTCTGCTGCTCCAAACAATTAACCAGAATGTCCTAGGGAAAAAATACAAATACCGTTGTAATCGGGCGAGTTTCTACTTTCAGACGCAACAGGAATTTTTGGGCTTGGTCCATCTGTTCGCGAGATATGGTTGTTTGAAACTAAGAAATGGTTGAGAAGGCAACAAATTTTTCGCACATCTGCTGCTGCAAACGCTTAACCAGAATGTCCTAGGGAAAAAATACACATACCGTTGTAATCGGGCGAGTTTCTACCTACAGACGCAACAGGAATTTTTGGGCTTGGTCCATCTGTTCGCGAGATATGGGAGTTTGAAACTAAGAAATGGTTGAGAAGGCAACAAATTGTTCGCAATTCTGCTGCTCCGAACGCTTAACCAGGAAGGCCTAGGGAAAAAATACACATACCGTTGTAATCGTGCGAGTTTCTACTTTCAGATGCAGTAGGAATTTTTGAGTTTGGTCAATCCGTTCGCGAGATATGGGAGTTTGAAGCTAAGAAATGGTTGAGAAGGCAGAAATTTTTTCGCAATTCTGCTGCTCCAAACGCTTAAACAGAACGGCCTAGAAAAAAAATACACATACCGTTGTAATCGGGCGAGTAACTACTTTCAGATGCAAGAGGAATTTTTGGGTTTGGTCAATCCGTTCGCGAGGTACGGGAGCTTAAAGCTAAGAAATGGTTGAGAAGACAACAACTTTTGCGCACTTCTGCTGCTCCAAACGCTTAACCAGAATTGCCTAGGGAAAAAATACACATAGCTTTGAAATCGGGTGAGTTTCTAGTTTCGGACGCAGCAGGAATTTTTGGGTTTGTTCAAACCGTTCGCGAGATATGGGAGTTTGAATCCAAGAAATGGTTGAGAAGGCAGCAAATTCTTCGCACTTCTGCTGCTCCAAACGCTTAACCAGAATCTCGTAGGGAAAAATTACGCATGCCTTTGTAATCGGGCGAGTTTCTACTTTCAGACGCAACAGGGACTTTTGGGTTTTGTCAATCCGTTTGCGAGAAACGGGAGCATGAAGCTAAGAAATGGTTGAGAAGACAACAACTTTTGCGCCCTTCTGCTGCTACAAACGCTTAACCAGAATGTGCTAGGGAAAAATACACATACCGCTGTAATCGGGCGAGTATCTACTTTCGGATGCAGGAGGAATTTTTGGGTTTGGTCTATCCGTTTGCGAGATATGGGAGTTTGAAGGTAAGAAATGGTTGAGAAGGCAACAAATTTTTCGCACTTCTGCTGCTCCAACCGCTTAACCAGAATGGCCTAGGGAAAAAATACATATACCGTTGTAATCGGGCAAGTATCTACTTTCAGATGCAAGAGGAATTTTTGGGCTTAAGTCAATCCGTTCGCGAGATATGGGAGTTTGAAGCTAAGAAATGGTTTAGAAGGCAACAAATTTTGCGCAATTCTGCTGCTCCAAACGCTTAACCAGAATGGCCTAGGGAAAAAATACACATACCGTTGTAATCGGGCGAGTTTCTACTTTCACCCGCAACAGGAATTTTTGGGTTTGGTCAATCCGTTCGCGAGAAATGGGAGTTTGAAGCTAAGAAATGGTTGAGAAGGCAACAACTTTTGCGCACTTCTGCTGCTCCAAACAATTAACCAGAATGTCCTAGGGAAAAAATACAAATACCGTTGTAATCGAGCGAGTTTCCACTTTCAGACGCAACAGGAATTTTTGGGCTTGCTCAATCGGTTCGCGAGAAATGGGTGTTTGAAGCTAAGAAATGGTTGGGAAGGCAACAAATTGTTCGCAATTTTGCTGCTCCAAAAGCTTAAACAGAATGGCCTAGAAAAAAAATACACATACCGTTGTAATCGTGCGAGTTTCTACTTTCAGATGCAGTAGGAATTTTTGGGTTTGGTCAATCCGTTCGCGAGATATGGGAGTTTGAAGCTAAGAAATCGTTGAGAAGGCAGCAATTTTTTGGCAATTCTGCTGCTCCAAACGCTTAACTAGAATGGCCTAGAAAAAAAATACATATACCGTTGTAATCGGGCAAGTATCTACTTTCAGATGCAAGAGGAATTTTTGGGCTTAAGTCAATCCGTTCGCGAGATATGGGAGTTTGAAGCTAAGAAATGGTTTAGAAGGCAACAAATTTTGCGCAATTCTGCTGCTCCAAACGCTTAACCAGAATGGCCTAGGGAAAAAATACACATACCGTTGTAATCGGGCGAGTTTCTACTTTCACCCGCAACAGGAATTTTTGGGTTTGGTCAATCCGTTCGCGAGAAATGGGAGTTTGAAGCTAAGAAATGGTTGAGAAGGCAACAACTTTTGCGCTCTTCTGCTGCTCCAAACGCTTAACCAGAATGTGCTAGGGAAAAAACACACATATCGTTGTAATCTGGCGAGAATCTACTTTCAGATGCAAGAGGAATTTTTGGGCTTGGTCAAGCCGTTCGCGAGATATGGGAGTTTGAAGCTAAGAAATGGTTGAGTATGCAACAACTTTTGCGCTCTTCTGCTGCTCCAAACGCTTAACCAGTATGTGCTAGGGAAAAAACACACATATCGTTGTAATCGGGCGTGTTTCTACTTTCAGAGCAAAAGAGGAATTTTTGGGTGTGGTCAATCCGTTCGCGAGATATGGGAGTTTGAGTGTAAGATACGGTTGAGAAGGCGACAAATTTTTCGCACTTCTGCTGCTCCAAACGCTTAAACAGAATGGCCTAGGGAAAAAATACAAATACCGTTGTAATCGGGCGAGTTTCTACTTTCAGACGCAACAGGAATTTTTGGGCTTGGTCCATCTGTTCGCGAGATATGGTTGTTTGAAACTAAGAAATGGTTGAGAAGGCAACAAATTTTTCGCACATCTGCTGCTCCAAACGCTTAACCAGAATGTCCTAGGGAAAAAATACACATACCGTTGTAATCGGGCGAGTTTCTACTTACAGACGCAACAGGAATTTTTGGGCTTGGTCCATCTGTTCGCGAGATATGGGAGTTTGAAACTAAGAAATGGTTGAGAAGGCAACAAATTGTTCGCAATTCTGCTGCTCCGAACGCTTAACCAGAAAGGCCTAGGGAAAAAATACACATACCGTTGTAATCGTGCGAGTTTCTACTTTCAGATGCAGTAGGAATTTTTGGGTTTGGTCAATCCGTTCGCGAGATATGTGAGTTTGAAGCTAAGAAATGGTTGAGAAGGCAGAAATTTTTTCGCAATTCTGCTGCTCCAAACGCTTAAACAGAACGGCCTAGAAAAAAAATACACATACCGTTGTAATCGGGCGAGTAACTACTTTCAGATGCAAGAGGAATTTTTGGGTTTGGTCAATCCGTTCGCGAGGTACGGGAGCTTAAAGCTAAGAAATGGTTGAGAAGACAACAACTTTTGCGCACTTCTGCTGCTCCAAACGCTTAACCAGAATGGCCTAGGGAAAAAATACACATAGCGTTGAAATCGGGCGAGTTTCTAGTTTCGGACGCAGCAGGAATTTTTGGGTTTGGTCAAACCGTTCGCGAGATATGGGAGTTTGAATCCAAGAAATGGTTGAGAAGGCAGCAAATTCTTCGCACTTCTGCTGCTCCAAACGCTTAACCAGAATGTCGTAGGGAAAAATTACGCATGCCTTTGTAATCGGGCGAGTTTCTACTTTCAGACGCAACAGGGACTTTTGGGTTTTGTCAATCCGTTCGCGAGAAACGGGAGCATGAAGCTAAGAAATGGTTGAGAAGACAACATCTTTTGCGCTCTTCTGCTGCTACAAACGCTTAACCAGAATGTGATAGGGAAAAATACACATACCGCTGTAATCGGGCGAGTATCTACTTTCAGATGCAGGAGGAATTTTTGGGTTTGGTCTATCCGTTTGCGAGATATGGGAGTTTGAAGCTAAGAAATGGTTGAGAAGGCAACAAATTTTTCGCACTTCTGCTGCTCCAACCGCTTAACCAGAATGGCCTAGGGAAAAAATACACATACTTTTGTAATCGGGCGAGTTTCTACTTTCAGGCGCAACAGGAATTTTTGAGTTTTGTCAATTCGTTCGCGAGATACGGGAGCTTGAAGCTAAGAAATGGTCGAGAAGACAACAGCTTTTGCGCACTTCTGCTGCTCCAAACAATTAACCAGAATGTCCTAGGGAAAAAATAGAAATACCGTTGTAATCGGGCGAGATTCCACTTTCAGACGCAACAGGAATTTTTGGGCTCGCTCAATCGGTTCGCGAGAAATGGGTGTTTGAAGCTAAGAAATGGTTGGGAAGGCAACAAATTGTTCGCAATTCTGCTGCTCCAAAAGCTTAAACAGAATGGCCTAGAAAAAAAATACACATACCGTTGTAATCGTGCAAGTTTCTACTTTCAGATGCAGTAGGAATTTTTGGGTTTGGTCAATCCGTTCGCGAGATATGGGAGTTTGAAGCTAAGAAATCGTTGAGAAGGCAGCAATTATTTCGCAATTCTGCTGCTCCAAACGCTTAACTAGAATGGCCTAGAAAAAAAATACATATACCGTTGTAATCGGGCAAGTATCTACTTTCAGATGCAAGAGGAATTTTTGGGCTTTGGTCAATCCGTTCGCGAGATATGGGCGTTTGAAGCTAAGAAATGGTTTAGAAGGCAACAAATTTTGCGCAATTCTGCTGCTCCAAACGCTTAACCAGAATGGCCTAGGGAGAAAATACACATACCGTTGTAATCGGGCGAGTTTCTACTTTCAGCCGCAACAGGAATTTTTGGGTTTGGTCAATCCGTTCGCGAGAAATGGAAGTTTGAAGCTAAGAAATGGTTGAGAAGGTAACAACTTTTGCGCTCTTCTGCTGCTCCAAACGCTTAACCAGAATGTGCTAGGGAAAAAACACACATATCGTTGTAATCTGGCGAGAATCTACTTTCAGATGCAAGAGGAATTTTTGGGCTTGGTCAAGCCGTTCGCGAGATATGTGAGTTTGAAGCTAAGAAATGGTTGAGAAGGCAGCAGTGTTTTCGCAATTCTGCTGCTCCAAACGTTTAACCAGTAAGTGCTAGGGAAAAAACACACATATCGTTGTAATCGGGCGTGTTTCTACTTTCAGAGCAAAAGAGGAATTTTTGGGTGTGGTCAATCCGTTCGCGAGATATGGGAGTTTGAATCTAAGAAATGGTTGAGAAGGCAACAAATTTTTCGCAATTCTGCTGCTCCAAACGCTTAACCAGAATGGCCTAGGGAAAAAATACACATACCGTTGTAATCGGGCAAGTATCTACTTTCAGATGCAAGAGGAATTTTTGGGTTTGGTCAATCCGTTCGCGAGGTACGGGAGCTTAAAGCTAAGAAATGGTTGAGAAGACAACAACTTTTGCGCACTTCTGCTGCTCCAAACGCTTAACCAGAATGGCCTAGGGAAAAAATACACATAGCGTTGAAATCGGGCGAGTTTCTAGTTTCGGACGCAGCAGGAATTTTTGGGTTTGGTCAAACCGTTCGCGAGATATGGGAGTTTGAATCCAAGAAATGGTTGAGAAGGCAGCAAATTCTTCGCACTTCTGCTGCTCCAAACGCTTAACCAGAATGTCGTAGGGAAAAATTACGCATGCCTTTGTAATCGGGCGAGTTTCTACTTTCAGACGCAACAGGGACTTTTGGGTTTTGTCAATCCGTTCGCGAGAAACGGGAGCATGAAGCTAAGAAATGGTTGAGAAGACAACATCTTTTGCGCTCTTCTGCTGCTACAAACGCTTAACCAGAATGTGATAGGGAAAAATACACATACCGCTGTAATCGGGCGAGTATCTACTTTCAGATGCAGGAGGAATTTTTGGGTTTGGTCTATCCGTTTGCGAGATATGGGAGTTTGAAGCTAAGAAATGGTTGAGAAGGCAACAAATTTTTCGCACTTCTGCTGCTCCAACCGCTTAACCAGAATGGCCTAGGGAAAAAATACACATACTTTTGTAATCGGGCGAGTTTCTACTTTCAGGCGCAACAGGAATTTTTGAGTTTTGTCAATTCGTTCGCGAGATACGGGAGCTTGAAGCTAAGAAATGGTCGAGAAGACAACAGCTTTTGCGCACTTCTGCTGCTCCAAACAATTAACCAGAATGTCCTAGGGAAAAAATAGAAATACCGTTGTAATCGGGCGAGATTCCACTTTCAGACGCAACAGGAATTTTTGGGCTTGCTCAATCGGTTCGCGAGAAATGGGTGTTTGAAGCTAAGAAATGGTTGGGAAGGCAACAAATTGTTCGCAATTCTGCTGCTCCAAAAGCTTAAACAGAATGGCCTAGAAAAAAAATACACATACCGTTGTAATCGTGCAAGTTTCTACTTTCAGATGCAGTAGGAATTTTTGGGTTTGGTCAATCCGTTCGCGAGATATGGGAGTTTGAAGCTAAGAAATCGTTGAGAAGGCAGCAATTATTTCGCAATTCTGCTGCTCCAAACGCTTAACTAGAATGGCCTAGAAAAAAAATACATATACCGTTGTAATCGGGCAAGTATCTACTTTCAGATGCAAGAGGAATTTTTGGGCTTTGGTCAATCCGTTCGCGAGATATGGGCGTTTGAAGCTAAGAAATGGTTTAGAAGGCAACAAATTTTGCGCAATTCTGCTGCTCCAAACGCTTAACCAGAATGGCCTAGGGAGAAAATACACATACCGTTGTAATCGGGCGAGTTTCTACTTTCAGCCGCAACAGGAATTTTTGGGTTTGGTCAATCCGTTCGCGAGAAATGGAAGTTTGAAGCTAAGAAATGGTTGAGAAGGTAACAACTTTTGCGCTCTTCTGCTGCTCCAAACGCTTAACCAGAATGTGCTAGGGAAAAAACACACATATCGTTGTAATCTGGCGAGAATCTACTTTCAGATGCAAGAGGAATTTTTGGGCTTGGTCAAGCCGTTCGCGAGATATGTGAGTTTGAAGCTAAGAAATGGTTGAGAAGGCAGCAGTGTTTTCGCAATTCTGCTGCTCCAAACGTTTAACCAGTAAGTGCTAGGGAAAAAACACACATATCGTTGTAATCGGGCGTGTTTCTACTTTCAGAGCAAAAGAGGAATTTTTGGGTGTGGTCAATCCGTTCGCGAGATATGGGAGTTTGAATCTAAGAAATGGTTGAGAAGGCAACAAATTTTTCGCAATTCTGCTGCTCCAAACGCTTAACCAGAATGGCCTAGGGAAAAAATACACATACCGTTGTAATCGGGCGAGCATCTACTTTCAGATGCAAGAGGAATTTTTGGGTTTGGTCAATCCGTTCGCGAGGTATGGGAGTTTGAAACTAAGAAATGGTTGAGAAGGCAACAAATTATTCGCAATTCTGCTGCTCCGAACGCTTAACCTGAAATGCCTAGGGAAAAAATACACATACCGTTGTAATCGTGCGAGTTTCTACTTTCAGATGCAGTAGGAATTTTTGGGCTTGGTCCATCTGTTCGCGAGATATGGGAGTTTGAAACTAAGAGATGGTTGAGAAGGCAACAAATTGTTCGCAATTCTGCTGCTCCAAACGCTTAACCAGAAAGGCCTAGAGAAAAAATACACATGCCGTTGTAATCGGGCGAGTTTCTACTTTCAGACGCAGCAGGAATTTTTGGGCTTGGTCAAACCGTTCGCGAAATATGGGAGATTGAAGTAAAGGAATGGTTGAGAAACCATCAAAATTTCCGCATGTCTGATACTCGAATCCCAATAACTACTATGACCTAGGGGAAAAGAACACACACCATTGTAATCGGGCATGTTTCTACTTTCAGAACCAACAGGAATTTCTCGAGATCGTCAATCCGTTCCCGAGATATGGGAGTTTGAAGTTAGGGAATGGTTAAGAAACCATCAAAATTTTCGCTGGTCTGATACTCGAAACCAATAACTGGAATGGCCTAGGGGAAAAGTACACACACCACTGTAATCGGGCGTGTTTCTACTTTGAGATGCAACAGGAATTTCTCGAGATCGTCAATCCATTCGCCAGATATGGGAGTTAGAAGTGAAGGAGTGGTTGAGAAACCATCAAAATTTTCGCAAGTCTGATAATCGAAAACAATAACTACTATGGCCTAGGGGAAAAGTACACACACCATTGTAATCGAGCGAGTTTCTACTTTCAGATGCAACAGGAATTTCTCGAGTTCGTCAATCCGTTCGCGATATATGGGAGTTTCAAGTTAAGGAACGCTTGAGCAACCATCAAAATTTTCGCAAGTCTGATACTCGAAACCAATAACTACTATGGCCTAGGGGAAAAGAACACACACCATTGTAATCGGGCGTGTGTCTACTTTCAGATGCAAAAGGAATTCCTCGAGATCGTCAATCCGTTCCCGAGATATGGGAGTTTGAAGTTAAGGAATGGTTGAGAAACCATCAAAATTTTCGCAAGTCTGATTCCCGAAACCAATAACTACAAAGGCCTAGGGGAAAAGTACACACACCATTGTAATCGGGCGTGTTTCTACTTTCAGATGCAACAGGAATTTCTCGAGCTCGTCAATCCATTCGCGAGATATGGGAATTTGAAGTTAAGGAATGTTTGAGGAACCATCAAAATTTTCGCAAGTCTGATTCCCGAAACCAATAACTACAAAGGCCTAGGCGAAAAATACACATACCGTTGTAATCGGGCGAGTTTCTAATTTCAGATGCAACAGGAATTTCTCGAGATCGTCAATCCGTTCGCCAGATATGGGAGTTAGAAGTGAAGGAATGGTTGAGAATCCATCAAAATTTTCGCAAGTCTGATTCCCGAAACCAATAACTACAAAGGCCTAGGGGAAAAATACAAATGCAGTTGTAATCGTGCGAGTTTCTACTTTCGGATGCAACAGGAATTTCTCGAGTTCGTCAATCCGTTCGCGAGATATGGGAGTTTGAAGTTAAGGAACGCTTGAGCAACCATCAAAATTTTCGCAAGTCTGATACTCGAAACCAATAACTACTATGGCCTAGGGGAAAAGAACACACACCATTGTAATCGGGCGTGTTTCTACTTTCAGATGCAACAGGAATTCCTCGAGATCGTCAATCCGTTCCCGAGATATGGGAGTTTGAAGTTAAGGAATGGTTGAGAAACCATCAAAATTTTCGCAAGTCTGATTCCCGAAACCAATAACTACAAAGGCCTAGGGGAAAAGTACACACACCATAGCAATCGGGCGAGTTTCTACTTTCAGATGCAACAGGAATTTCTCGAGATCGTCAATCCGTTCCCCAGATATGGGAGTTAGAAGTGAAGGAGTGGTTGAGAAGCCATCAAAATTTTCGCAAGTCTGATTCCCGAAACCAATAACTACAAAGGCCTAGGGGAAAAATACACATGCAGTTGTAATCGGGCGAGTTTCTACTTTCGGATGCAACAGGAATTTCTCGAGTTCGTCAATCCGTTCGCGAGATATGGGAGTTCGAAGTTAAGGAATGGTTGAGAAAACATCAAAATTTTCGCAAGTCTGATAATCGAAACCAATAACTACTATGGCCTAGGGGAAAAGTACACTTACCGCTGTATTCCGGCGGGTTTCTACTTTCAGATGCAACAGGAATTTCTCGAGATCGTCAATCCGTTCCCGAGATATGGGAGTTTGAAGTTAAGGAATGTTTGAGGAACCATCAAAATTACCGCAAGTCTGATTCCCGAAACCAATAACTACAAAGGCCTAGGCGAAAAATACACATACCGTTGTAATCGGGCGAGTTTCTACTTTCAGATGCAACAGGAATTTCTCGAGATCGTCAATCCGTTCCCGAGATATGGGAGTTTGAAATTAAGGAATGGTTGAGGATCCATCAAAATTTTCGCTGGTCTGATACTCAAAACCAATAACTGGAATGGCCTAGGGGAAAAGTACACACACCACTGTAATCGGGCGTGTTTCTACTTTGAGATGCAACAGGAATTTCTCGAGATCGTCAATCCGTTCGCCAGATATGGGAGTTAGAAGTGAAGGAATGGTTGAGAAACCATCAAAATTTTCGCAAGTCTGATTCCCGAAACCAATAACTACAAAGCCCTAGGGGAAAAATACACATGCCGTTGTAATCGTGCGAGTTTCTACTTTCAGATGCAACAGGAATTTCTCGAGTTCGTGAATCCGTTCGCGAGATATAGGAGTTCGAAGTTAAGGAATGGTTGAGAAACCAACAAAATTTTCGCAAGTCTGATACTCGAAACCAATAACTACTATGGCCTAGGGGAAAAGTACACACACCATTGTAATCGGGCGTGTTTCTACTTTCAGATGCAACAGGAATTTCTCGAGCTCGTCAATCCATTCGCGAGATATGGGAATTTGAAGTTAAGGAATGTTTGAGGAACCATCAAAATTTTCGCAAGTCTGATTCCCGAAACCAATAACTACAAAGGCCTAGGCGAAAAATACACATACCGTTGTAATCGGGCGAGTTTCTAATTTCAGATGCAACAGGAATTTCTCGAGATCGTCAATCCGTTCGCCAGATATGGGAGTTAGAAGTGAAGGAATGGTTGAGAATCCATCAAAATTTTCGCAAGTCTGATTCCCGAAACCAATAACTACAAAGGCCTAGGGGAAAAATACAAATGCAGTTGTAATCGTGCGAGTTTCTACTTTCGGATGCAACAGGAATTTCTCGAGTTCGTCAATCCGTTCGCGAGATATGGGAGTTTGAAGTTAAGGAACGCTTGAGCAACCATCAAAATTTTCGCAAGTCTGATACTCGAAACCAATAACTACTATGGCCTAGGGGAAAAGAACACACACCATTGTAATCGGGCGTGTTTCTACTTTCAGATGCAACAGGAATTCCTCGAGATCGTCAATCCGTTCCCGAGATATGGGAGTTTGAAGTTAAGGAATGGTTGAGAAACCATCAAAATTTTCGCAAGTCTGATTCCCGAAACCAATAACTACAAAGGCCTAGGGGAAAAGTACACACACCATAGCAATCGGGCGAGTTTCTACTTTCAGATGCAACAGGAATTTCTCGAGATCGTCAATCCGTTCCCCAGATATGGGAGTTAGAAGTGAAGGAGTGGTTGAGAAGCCATCAAAATTTTCGCAATTCTGATTCCCGAAACCAATAACTACAAAGGCCTAGGGGAAAAATACACATGCAGTTATAATCGTGCGAGTTTCTACTTTCGGATGCTACAGGAATTTCTCGAGTTCGTCAATCCGTTCGCGAGATATGGGAGTTCGAAGTTAAGGAATGGTTGAGAAACCATCAAAATTTTCGCAAGTCTGATAATCGAAACCAATAACTACTATGGCCTAGGGGAAAAGTACACTTACCGCTGTATTCGGGCGAGTTTCTACTTTCAGATGCAATGGGAATTTCTCGAGTTCGTGAATCCGTTCGCGAGATATGGGATTTCGAAGTTAAGGAATGGTTGAGAAACCATAAAAATTTTCCAAATCTGATAATCGAAACCAATAACTACTATGGCCTAGGGGAAAGGTACACTTACCGCTGTATTCCGGCGAGTTTCTACTTTCAGATGCAACAGCAATTTCTCGAGTTCGTCAAACCGTTCGCGAGATATGGGAGTTTGAAGTTAGGGAATGGTTGAGAAACCATCAAATTTTTCGCTGGTCTGATACTCGAAACCAATAACTGGAATGGCCTAGGGGAAAAGTACACACACCACTGTAATCGGGCGTGTTTCTACTTTGAGATGCAACAGGAATTTCTCGAGATCGTCAATCCGTTCGCCAGATATGGGAGTTAGAAGTGAAGGAATGGTTGAGAAACCATCAAAATTTTCGCAAGTCTGATTCCCGAAACCAATAACTACAAAGGCCTAGGGGAAAAATAAACATGCCGTTGTAATCGGGCGAGTTTGTACTTTCGGATGCAACAGGAATTTCTCGAGTTCGTCAATCCGTTCGCGAGATATGGGAGTTCGAAGTTAAGGAATGGTTGAGAAACCATCAAAATTTTCGCAAGTCTGATAATCGAAACCAATAACTACTATGTCCTAGGGGAAAAGTACACTTACCGCTGTATTCCGGCGGGTTTCTACTTTCAGATGCAACAGGAATTTCTCTAGATCGTCAATCCGTTCGCCAGATATGGGAGTTCGAAGTTAAGGAATGGTTGAGAAACCATCAAAATTTTCGCAAGTCTGATACTCGAAACCAATAACTACTATGGCCTAGGGGAAAAGTACACATACCGTTGTAATCGGGCGAGTTTCTACTTTCAGATGCAACAGGAATTTCTCGAGATCGTCAATCCGTTCCCGAGATATGGGAGTTTGAAATTAAGGAATGGTTGAGAAACCATCAAAATTTTCGCTGGTCTGATACTCGAAACCAATAACTGGAATGGCCTAGGGGAAAAGTACACACACCACTGTAATAGGGCGTGTTTCTACTTTGAGATGCAACAGGAATTTCTCGAGATCGTCAATCCGTTCGCCAGATATGGGAGTTAGAAGTGAAGGAATGGTTGAGAAACCATCAAAATTTTCGCAAGTCTGATTCCCGAAACCAATAACTACAAAGGCCTAGGGGAAAAATACACATGCCGTTGTAATCGTGCGAGTTTCTACTTTCAGATGCAACAGGAATTTCTCGAGTTCGTGAATCCGTTCGCGAGATATAGGAGTTCGAAGTTAAGGAATGGTTGAGAAACCATCAAAATTTTCGCAAGTCTGATTCCCGAAACCAATAACTACAAAGGCCTAGGCGAAAAATACACATACCGTTGTAATCGGGCGAGTTTCTACTTTCAGATGCAACAGGAATTTCTCGAGATCGTCAATCCGTTCCCGAGATATGGGAGTTTGAAATTAAGGAATGGTTGAGAATCCATCAAAATTTTCGCTGGTCTGATACTCAAAACCAATAACTGGAATGGCCTAGGGGAAAAGTACACACACCACTGTAATCGGGCGTGTTTCTACTTTGAGATGCAACAGGAATTTCTCGAGATCGTCAATCCGTTCGCCAGATATGGGAGTTAGAAGTGAAGGAATGGTTGAGAATCCATCAAAATTTTCGCAAGTCTGATTCCCGAAACCAATAACTACAAAGGCCTAGGGGAAAAATACACATGCAGTTGTAATCGTGCGAGTTTCTACTTTCGGATGCAACAGGAATTTCTCGAGTTCGTCAATCCGTTCGCGAGATATGGGAGTTTGAAGTTAAGGAACGCTTGAGCAACCATCAAAATTTTCGCAAGTCTGATACTCGAAACCAATAACTACTATGGCCTAGGGGAAAAGAACACACACCATTGTAATCGGGCGTGTTTCTACTTTCAGATGCAACAGGAATTCCTCGAGATCGTCAATCCGTTCCCGAGATATGGGAGTTTGAAGTTAAGGAATGGTTGAGAAACCATCAAAATTTTCGCAAGTCTGATTCCCGAAACCAATAACTACAAAGGCCTAGGGGAAAAGTACACACACCATAGCAATCGGGCGAGTTTCTACTTTCAGATGCAACAGGAATTTCTCGAGTTCGTCAATCCGTTCGCGATATATGGGAGTTTGAAGTTAAGGAACGCTTGAGCAACCATCAAAATTTTCACAAGTCTGATACTCGAAATCAATAACTACTATGGCCTAGGGGAAAAGTACACACACCACTGTAATCGGGCGTGTTACTACTTTCAGATGCAATAGGAATTTCTCGAGTTCGTCAAGCTGTTCGCGAGATATGGGAGTTTGAAGTTAAGGAACGTTTGAGAAACCATCAAAATTTTCGCAAGTCTGATACTCGAAACCAATAACTACTATGGCCTAGGGCAAAAATACACACACCGCTGTAATCGGGCGAGTTTCTGCTTTCAGGTGCAACAGGAATTTCTCGAGTTCGTCAATCCGTTCTCGAGATATGGGAGTTTGAAGTTAAGGAATGGTTGAGAAACCATCAAAATTTTCGCTGGTCTGATACTCGAAACCAATAACTGGAATGGCCTAGGGGAAAAGTACACATACCATTGTAATGGGGCGAGTTTCTACTTTCAGATGCAACAGGAATTTCGCGAGTTCGTCAATCCGTTCGCGAGATATGGGAGTTTGAAATTAAGGAATGGTTGAGAAACCATCAAAATAATCGCAAGTCTGATACTCGAAACCAATAACTACTATGGCCTAGGGCAAAAATACACACACCGCTGTAATCGGGCGAGTTTCTGCTTTCAGGTCCAACAGGAATTTCTCGAGTTCGTCAATCCGTTCTCGAGATATGGGAGTTTGAAGTTAAGGAATGGTTGAGAAACCATCAAAAATTTCGCAGGTCTGGTACTCGAATCCAATAACTAGAATGGCCTAGGGGAAAAGTACACACACCATTGTAATCGGGCGAGTTTCTACTTTCAGATACAACAGGAATTTCTCGAGTTCGTCAAACCGTTTGCGAGATATGGGAGTTTGAAGTTAAGGAATGGTTGAGAAACCATCAAAATTTTCGCTGGTCTGATACTCGAAACCAATAACTGGAATGGCCTAGGGGAAAAGTACACACACCACTGTAATCGGGCGTGTTTCTACTTTCAGATGCAACAGGAATTTCTCGTGATCGTCAATCCGTTCGCGAGATATGGGAGTTTGAAATTAAGGTATGGTTGAGAAACCATCAAAATTTTCGCAACTCAGATACTCGAAACCAATAACTACTATGGCCTAGGGCAAAAATGCACATACCTCTGTAATCGGGCGAGTTTCTACTTTCAGATGCAACAAGAATTTCTCGAGTTCGTCAATTCGTTCGCGAGATATGGGAGTTTGAAGTGAAGGAGTGGTTGAGAAGCCATCAAAATTTTCGCAAGTCTGATTCCCGAAACCAATAACTACATAGGCCTAGGGGAAAAATACACATACTGTTGTAATCGGGCGAGTTTCTACTTTCAGATGCAACAGGAATTTCTCGAGCTCGTCAATCCAGTCGCGAGATATTGGAGTTTGAAGTTAAGGAATGTTTGAGGAACTATCAAAATTTTCGCAAGTCTGATTCCCGAAACCAATAACTACAAAGGCCTAGGGGAAAAATACACATACCGTTGTAATCGGGCGAGTTTCAACTTTCAGATGCAATAGGAATTTCTCGAGTTCGTCAATCCGTTCGCGTGATATGGGAGTTTGAAGTAATGGAATGGTTGAGAAACCATCAAAATTTTCGCAAGTCTGATACTCGAAACCAATAACTACTATGGCCTAGGGGAAAAGTACACACACCATTGTAATCGGGCGTGTTTCTACTTTCAGATGCAACAGGAATTTCTCGAGCTCGTCCATCCATTCGCGAGATATGGGAGTTTGAAGTTAAGGAATGTTTGAGGAACCATCAAAATTTTCGCAAGTCTGATTCCCGAAACCAATAACTACAAAGGCCTAGGGGAAAAATACACGTGCCGTTGTAATCGTGCGAGTTTCTACTTTCAGATGCAACAGGAATTTCTCGAGTTCGTGAATCCGTTCGCGAGATATAGGAGTTCGAAGTTAAGGAATGGTTGAGAAACCATCAAAATTTTCGCAAATCTGATACTCGAAACCAATAACTACTATGGCCTAGGGGAAAAGTACACAAACCATTGTAATCGGGCGTGTTTCTACTTTCAGATGCAACAGGAATTTCTCGAGCTCGTCAATCCATTCGCGAGATATGGGAGTTTGAATTTAAGGAATGTTTGAGGAACCATCAAAATTTTCGCAAGTCTGATTCCCGAAACCAATAACTACAAAGGCCTAGGGGAAAAATAAACATGCCGTTGTAATCGGGCGAGTTTGTACTTTCGGATGCAACAGGAATTTCTCGAGTTCGTCAATCCGTTCCCCAGATATGGGAGTTAGAAGTGAAGGAGTGGTTGAGAAGCCATCAAAATTTTCGCAATTCTGATTCCCGAAACCAATAACTACAAAGGCCTAGGGGAAAAATACACATGCAGTTATAATCGTGCGAGTTTCTACTTTCGGATGCAACAGGAATTTCTCGAGTTCGTCAATCCGTTCGCGAGATATGGGAGTTCGAAGTTAAGGAATGGTTGAGAAACCATCAAAATTTTCGCAAGTCTGATAATCGAAACCAATAACTACTATGGCCTAGGGGAAAAGTACACTTACCGCTGTATTCGGGCGAGTTTCTACTTTCAGATGCAATGGGAATTTCTCGAGTTCGTGAATCCGTTCGCGAGATATGGGATTTCGAAGTTAAGGAATGGTTGAGAAACCATAAAAATTTTCCAAATCTGATAATCGAAACCAATAACTACTATGGCCTAGGGGAAAGGTACACTTACCGCTGTATTCCGGCGAGTTTCTACTTTCAGATGCAACAGCAATTTCTCGAGTTCGTCAAACCGTTCGCGAGATATGGGAGTTTGAAGTTAGGGAATGGTTGAGAAACCATCAAATTTTTCGCTGGTCTGATACTCGAAACCAATAACTGGAATGGCCTAGGGGAAAAGTACACACACCACTGTAATCGGGCGTGTTTCTACTTTGAGATGCAACAGGAATTTCTCGAGATCGTCAATCCGTTCGCCAGATATGGGAGTTAGAAGTGAAGGAATGGTTGAGAAACCATCAAAATTTTCGCAAGTCTGATTCCCGAAACCAATAACTACAAAGGCCTAGGGGAAAAATAAACATGCCGTTGTAATCGGGCGAGTTTGTACTTTCGGATGCAACAGGAATTTCTCGAGTTCGTCAATCCGTTCGCGAGATATGGGAGTTTGAAGTTAAGGAACGCTTGAGCAACCATCAAAATTTTCGCAAGTCTGATACTCGAAACCAATAACTACTATGGCCTAGGGGAAAAGAACACACACCATTGTAATCGGGCGTGTTTCTACTTTCAGATGCAACAGGAATTCCTCGAGATCGTCAATCCGTTCCCGAGATATGGGAGTTTGAAGTTAAGGAATGGTTGAGAAACCATCAAAATTTTCGCAAGTCTGATTCCCGAAACCAATAACTACAAAGGCCTAGGGGAAAAGTACACACACCATAGCAATCGGGCGAGTTTCTACTTTCAGATGCAACAGGAATTTCTCGAGTTCGTCAATCCGTTCGCGATATATGGGAGTTTGAAGTTAAGGAACGCTTGAGCAACCATCAAAATTTTCACAAGTCTGATACTCGAAATCAATAACTACTATGGCCTAGGGGAAAAGTACACACACCACTGTAATCGGGCGTGTTACTACTTTCAGATGCAATAGGAATTTCTCGAGTTCGTCAAGCTGTTCGCGAGATATGGGAGTTTGAAGTTAAGGAACGTTTGAGAAACCATCAAAATTTTCGCAAGTCTGATACTCGAAACCAATAACTACTATGGCCTAGGGCAAAAATACACACACCGCTGTAATCGGGCGAGTTTCTGCTTTCAGGTGCAACAGGAATTTCTCGAGTTCGTCAATCCGTTCTCGAGATATGGGAGTT
This sequence comes from Ptiloglossa arizonensis, assembly GCF_051014685.1. Taxonomy (NCBI): domain Eukaryota; kingdom Metazoa; phylum Arthropoda; class Insecta; order Hymenoptera; family Colletidae; genus Ptiloglossa; species Ptiloglossa arizonensis. Next base: position 623,086 of record NW_027478571.1, on the reverse strand, counting down.
TGAAGTTAAGGAATGGTTGAGAAACCATCAAAATTTTCGCTGGTCTGATACTCGAAACCAATAACTGGAATGGCCTAGGGGAAAAGTACACATACCATTGTAATGGGGCGAGTTTCTACTTTCAGATGCAACAGGAATTTCGCGAGTTCGTCAATCCGTTCGCGAGATATGGGAGTTTGAAATTAAGGAATGGTTGAGAAACCATCAAAATAATCGCAAGTCTGATACTCGAAACCAATAACTACTATGGCCTAGGGCAAAAATACACACACCGCTGTAATCGGGCGAGTTTCTGCTTTCAGGTCCAACAGGAATTTCTCGAGTTCGTCAATCCGTTCTCGAGATATGGGAGTTTGAAGTTAAGGAATGGTTGAGAAACCATCAAAAATTTCGCAGGTCTGGTACTCGAATCCAATAACTAGAATGGCCTAGGGGAAAAGTACACACACCATTGTAATCGGGCGAGTTTCTACTTTCAGATACAACAGGAATTTCTCGAGTTCGTCAAACCGTTCGCGAGATATGGGAGTTTGAAGTTAAGGAATGGTTGAGAAACCATCAAAATTTTCGCTGGTCTGATACTCGAAACCAATAACTGGAATGGCCTAGGGGAAAAGTACACACACCACTGTAATCGGGCGTGTTTCTACTTTCAGATGCAACAGGAATTTCTCGTGATCGTCAATCCGTTCGCGAGATATGGGAGTTTGAAATTAAGGTATGGTTGAGAAACCATCAAAATTTTCGCAACTCAGATACTCGAAACCAATAACTACTATGGCCTAGGGCAAAAATGCACATACCTCTGTAATCGGGCGAGTTTCTACTTTCAGATGCAACAAGAATTTCTCGAGTTCGTCAATTCGTTCGCGAGATATGGGAGTTTGAAGTTAAGGAAATGTTGTGAAACCATCACAATTTTCGCTGGTCTGATACGCGAAACCAATAACTGGAGTGGCCTAGGGGAAAAGTACACACACCCTTGTAATCGGGCGAGTTTCTGCTTTCAGATGCAACAAGAATTTCTCGAGTTCGTGAATCCGTTCGCGAGATATAGGAGTTCGAAATTAAGGAATGGTTGAGAAACCATCAAAATTTTCGCAAGTCTGATAATCGAAACCAATAGCTACCATGGCCTAGGGGAAAAGTACACCCACCATTGTAATCGGGCGAGTTTCTACTTTCAGACGCAACACGAATTTCTCGAGTTCGTCAATCGGTTCGCGAGATATGGGAGTTTGAAGTTAAGGAACGCTTGAGCAACCGTCAAAATTTTCGCAAGTCTGATTCCCGAAACCAATAACTACATAGGCCTAGGGGAAAAATACACATACTGTTGTAATCGGGCGAGTTTCTACTTTCAGATGCAACAGGAATTTCTCGAGCTCGTCAATCCAGTCGCGAGATATTGGAGTTTGAAGTTAAGGAATGTTTGAGGAACTATCAAAATTTTCGCAAGTCTGATTCCCGAAACCAATAACTACAAAGGCCTAGGGGAAAAATACACATACCGTTGTAATCGGGCGAGTTTCAACTTTCAGATGCAATAGGAATTTCTCGAGTTCGTCAATCCGTTCGCGTGATATGGGAGTTTGAAGTAATGGAATGGTTGAGAAACCATCAAAATTTTCGCAAGTCTGATACTCGAAACCAATAACTACTATGGCCTAGGGGAAAAGTACACACACCATTGTAATCGGGCGTGTTTCTACTTTCAGATGCAACAGGAATTTCTCGAGCTCGTCCATCCATTCGCGAGATATGGGAGTTTGAAGTTAAGGAATGTTTGAGGAACCATCAAAATTTTCGCAAGTCTGATTCCCGAAACCAATAACTACAAAGGCCTAGGGGAAAAATACACGTGCCGTTGTAATCGTGCGAGTTTCTACTTTCAGATGCAACAGGAATTTCTCGAGTTCGTGAATCCGTTCGCGAGATATAGGAGTTCGAAGTTAAGGAATGGTTGAGAAACCATCAAAATTTTCGCAAGTCTGATACTCGAAACCAATAACTACTATGGCCTAGGGGAAAAGTACACACACCATTGTAATCGGGCGTGTTTCTACTTTCAGATGCAACAGGAATTTCTCGAGCTCGTCAATCCATTCGCGAGATATGGGAGTTTGAATTTAAGGAATGTTTGAGGAACCATCAAAATTTTCGCAAGTCTGATTCCCGAAACCAATAACTACAAAGGCCTAGGGGAAAAATAAACATGCCGTTGTAATCGGGCGAGTTTGTACTTTCGGATGCAACAGGAATTTCTCGAGTTCGTCAATCCGTTCCCCAGATATGGGAGTTAGAAGTGAAGGAGTGGTTGAGAAGCCATCAAAATTTTCGCTATTCTGATTCCCGAAACCAATAACTACAAAGGCCTAGGGGAAAAATACACATGCAGTTATAATCGTGCGAGTTTCTACTTTCGGATGCAACAGGAATTTCTCGAGTTCGTCAATCCGTTCGCGAGATATGGGAGTTCGAAGTTAAGGAATGGTTGAGAAACCATCAAAATTTTCGCAAGTCTGATAATCGAAACCAATAACTACTATGGCCTAGGGGAAAAGTACACTTACCGCTGTATTCGGGCGAGTTTCTACTTTCAGATGCAATGGGAATTTCTCGAGTTCGTGAATCCGTTCGCGAGATATGGGATTTCGAAGTTAAGGAATGGTTGAGAAACCATAAAAATTTTCCAAATCTGATAATCGAAACCAATAACTACTATGGCCTAGGGGAAAGGTACACTTACCGCTGTATTCCGGCGAGTTTCTACTTTCAGATGCAACAGCAATTTCTCGAGTTCGTCAAACCGTTCGCGAGATATGGGAGTTTGAAGTTAGGGAATGGTTGAGAAACCATCAAATTTTTCGCTGGTCTGATACTCGAAACCAATAACTGGAATGGCCTAGGGGAAAAGTACACACACCACTGTAATCGGGCGTGTTTCTACTTTGAGATGCAACAGGAATTTCTCGAGATCGTCAATCCGTTCGCCAGATATGGGAGTTAGAAGTGAAGGAATGGTTGAGAAACCATCAAAATTTTCGCAAGTCTGATTCCCGAAACCAATAACTACAAAGGCCTAGGGGAAAAATAAACATGCCGTTGTAATCGGGCGAGTTTGTACTTTCGGATGCAACAGGAATTTCTCGAGTTCGTCAATCCGTTCGCGAGATATGGGAGTTCGAAGTTAAGGAATGGTTGAGAAACCATCAAAATTTTCGCTGGTCTGATACTCGAAACCAATAACTGGAATGGCCTAGGGGAAAAGTACACACACCACTGTAATAGGGCGTGTTTCTACTTTGAGATGCAACAGGAATTTCTCGAGATCGTCAATCCGTTCGCCAGATATGGGAGTTAGAAGTGAAGGAATGGTTGAGAAACCATCAAAATTTTCGCAAGTCTGATTCCCGAAACCAATAACTACAAAGGCCTAGGGGAAAAATACACATGCCGTTGTAATCGTGCGAGTTTCTACTTTCAGATGCAACAGGAATTTCTCGAGTTCGTGAATCCGTTCGCGAGATATAGGAGTTCGAAGTTAAGGAATGGTTGAGAAACCATCAAAATTTTCGCAAGTCTGATTCCCGAAACCAATAACTACAAAGGCCTAGGCGAAAAATACGCATACCGTTGTAATCGGGCGAGTTTCTACTTTCAGATGCAACAGGAATTTCTCGAGATCGTCAATCCGTTCCCGAGATATGGGAGTTTGAAATTAAGGAATGGTTGAGAATCCATCAAAATTTTCGCTGGTCTGATACTCAAAACCAATAACTGGAATGGCCTAGGGGAAAAGTACACACACCACTGTAATCGGGCGTGTTTCTACTTTGAGATGCAACAGGAATTTCTCGAGATCGTCAATCCGTTCGCCAGATATGGGAGTTAGAAGTGAAGGAATGGTTGAGAATCCATCAAAATTTTCGCAAGTCTGATTCCCGAAACCAATAACTACAAAGGCCTAGGGGAAAAATACACATGCAGTTGTAATCGTGCGAGTTTCTACTTTCGGATGCAACAGGAATTTCTCGAGTTCGTCAATCCGTTCGCGAGATATGGGAGTTTGAAGTTAAGGAACGCTTGAGCAACCATCAAAATTTTCGCAAGTCTGATACTCGAAACCAATAACTACTATGGCCTAGGGGAAAAGAACACACACCATTGTAATCGGGCGTGTTTCTACTTTCAGATGCAACAGGAATTCCTCGAGATCGTCAATCCGTTCCCGAGATATGGGAGTTTGAAGTTAAGGAATGGTTGAGAAACCATCAAAATTTTCGCAAGTCTGATTCCCGAAACCAATAACTACAAAGGCCTAGGGGAAAAGTACACACACCATAGCAATCGGGCGAGTTTCTACTTTCAGATGCAACAGGAATTTCTCGAGTTCGTCAATCCGTTCGCGATATATGGGAGTTTGAAGTTAAGGAACGCTTGAGCAACCATCAAAATTTTCACAAGTCTGATACTCGAAATCAATAACTACTATGGCCTAGGGGAAAAGTACACACACCACTGTAATCGGGCGTGTTACTACTTTCAGATGCAATAGGAATTTCTCGAGTTCGTCAAGCTGTTCGCGAGATATGGGAGTTTGAAGTTAAGGAACGTTTGAGAAACCATCAAAATTTTCGCAAGTCTGATACTCGAAACCAATAACTACTATGGCCTAGGGCAAAAATACACACACCGCTGTAATCGGGCGAGTTTCTGCTTTCAGGTGCAACAGGAATTTCTCGAGTTCGTCAATCCGTTCTCGAGATATGGGAGTTTGAAGTTAAGGAATGGTTGAGAAACCATCAAAATTTTCGCTGGTCTGATACTCGAAACCAATAACTGGAATGGCCTAGGGGAAAAGTACACATACCATTGTAATGGGGCGAGTTTCTACTTTCAGATGCAACAGGAATTTCGCGAGTTCGTCAATCCGTTCGCGAGATATGGGAGTTTGAAATTAAGGAATGGTTGAGAAACCATCAAAATAATCGCAAGTCTGATACTCGAAACCAATAACTACTATGGCCTAGGGGAAAAGAACACACACCATTGTAATCGGGCGTGTTTCTACTTTCAGATGCAACAGGAATTCCTCGAGATCGTCAATCCGTTCCCGAGATATGGGAGTTTGAAGTTAAGGAATGGTTGAGAAACCATCAAAATTTTCGCAAGTCTGATTCCCGAAACCAATAACTACAAAGGCCTAGGGGAAAAGTACACACACCATAGCAATCGGGCGAGTTTCTACTTTCAGATGCAACAGGAATTTCTCGAGTTCGTCAATCCGTTCGCGATATATGGGAGTTTGAAGTTAAGGAACGCTTGAGCAACCATCAAAATTTTCACAAGTCTGATACTCGAAATCAATAACTACTATGGCCTAGGGGAAAAGTACACACACCACTGTAATCGGGCGTGTTACTACTTTCAGATGCAATAGGAATTTCTCGAGTTCGTCAAGCTGTTCGCGAGATATGGGAGTTTGAAGTTAAGGAACGTTTGAGAAACCATCAAAATTTTCGCAAGTCTGATACTCGAAACCAATAACTACTATGGCCTAGGGCAAAAATACACACACCGCTGTAATCGGGCGAGTTTCTGCTTTCAGGTGCAACAGGAATTTCTCGAGTTCGTCAATCCGTTCTCGAGATATGGGAGTTTGAAGTTAAGGAATGGTTGAGAAACCATCAAAATTTTCGCTGGTCTGATACTCGAAACCAATAACTGGAATGGCCTAGGGGAAAAGTACACATACCATTGTAATGGGGCGAGTTTCTACTTTCAGATGCAACAGGAATTTCGCGAGTTCGTCAATCCGTTCGCGAGATATGGGAGTTTGAAATTAAGGAATGGTTGAGAAACCATCAAAATAATCGCAAGTCTGATACTCGAAACCAATAACTACTATGGCCTAGGGCAAAAATACACACACCGCTGTAATCGGGCGAGTTTCTGCTTTCAGGTCCAACAGGAATTTCTCGAGTTCGTCAATCCGTTCTCGAGATATGGGAGTTTGAAGTTAAGGAATGGTTGAGAAACCATCAAAAATTTCGCTGGTCTGATACGCGAAACCAATAACTGGAGTGGCCTAGGGGAAAAGTACACACACCCTTGTAATCGGGCGAGTTTCTGCTTTCAGATGCAACAAGAATTTCTCGAGTTCGTGAATCCGTTCGCGAGATATAGGAGTTCGAAATTAAGGAATGGTTGAGAAACCATCAAAATTTTCGCAACTCAGATACTCGAAACCAATAACTACTATGGCCTAGGGCAAAAATGCACATACCTCTGTAATCGGGCGAGTTTCTACTTTCAGATGCAACAAGAATTTCTCGAGTTCGTCAATTCGTTCGCGAGATATGGGAGTTTGAAGTTAAGGAAATGTTGTGAAACCATCACAATTTTCGCTGGTCTGATACGCGAAACCAATAACTGGAGTGGCCTAGGGGAAAAGTACACACACCCTTGTAATCGGGCGAGTTTCTGCTTTCAGATGCAACAAGAATTTCTCGAGTTCGTGAATCCGTTCGCGAGATATAGGAGTTCGAAATTAAGGAATGGTTGAGAAACCATCAAAATTTTCGCAAGTCTGATAATCGAAACCAATAGCTACCATGGCCTAGGGGAAAAGTACACCCACCATTGTAATCGGGCGAGTTTCTACTTTCAGACGCAACACGAATTTCTCGAGTTCGTCAATCGGTTCGCGAGATATGGGAGTTTGAAGTTAAGGAACGCTTGAGCAACCATCAAAATTTTCGCAAGTCTGATTCCCGAAACCAATAACTACATAGGCCTAGGGGAAAAATACACATACTGTTGTAATCGGGCGAGTTTCTACTTTCAGATGCAACAGGAATTTCTCGAGCTCGTCAATCCAGTCGCGAGATATTGGAGTTTGAAGTTAAGGAATGTTTGAGGAACTATCAAAATTTTCGCAAGTCTGATTCCCGAAACCAATAACTACAAAGGCCTAGGGGAAAAATACACATACCGTTGTAATCGGGCGAGTTTCAACTTTCAGACGCAATAGGAATTTCTCGAGTTCGTCAATCCGTTCGCGTGATATGGGAGTTTGAAGTAATGGAATGGTTGAGAAACCATCAAAATTTTCGCAAGTCTGATACTCGAAACCAATAACTACTATGGCCTAGGGGAAAAGTACACACACCATTGTAATCGGGCGTGTTTCTACTTTCAGATGCAACAGGAATTTCTCGAGCTCGTCCATCCATTCGCGAGATATGGGAGTTTGAAGTTAAGGAATGTTTGAGGAACCATCAAAATTTTCGCAAGTCTGATTCCCGAAACCAATAACTACAAAGGCCTAGGGGAAAAATACACGTGCCGTTGTAATCGTGCGAGTTTCTACTTTCAGATGCAACAGGAATTTCTCGAGTTCGTGAATCCGTTCGCGAGATATAGGAGTTCGAAGTTAAGGAATGGTTGAGAAACCATCAAAATTTTCGCAAGTCTGATACTCGAAACCAATAACTACTATGGCCTAGGGGAAAAGTACACACACCATTGTAATCGGGCGTGTTTCTACTTTCAGATGCAACAGGAATTTCTCGAGCTCGTCAATCCATTCGCGAGATATGGGAGTTTGAATTTAAGGAATGTTTGAGGAACCATCAAAATTTTCGCAAGTCTGATTCCCGAAACCAATAACTACAAAGGCCTAGGCGAAAAATACACATACCGTTGTAATCGGGCGAGTTTCTACTTTCAGATGCAACAGGAATTTCTCGAGATCGTCAATCCGTTCCCGAGATATGGGAGTTTGAAATTAAGGAATGTTTGAGAATCCATCAAAATTTTCGCTGGTCTGATACTCGAAACCAATAACTGGAATGGCCTAGGGGAAAAGTACACACACCACTGTAATCGGGCGTGTTTCTACTTTGAGATGCAACAGGAATTTCTCGAGATCGTCAATCCGTTCGCCAGATATGGGAGTTAGAAGTGAAGGAACGGTTGAGAAACCATCAAAATTTTCGCAAGTCTGATTCCCGAAACCAATAACTACAAAGGCCTAGGGGAAAAATACACATGCAGTTGTAATCGTGCGAGTTTCTACTTTCGGATGCAACAGGAATTTCTCGAGTTCGTCAATCCGATCGCGAGATATGGGAGTTTGAAGTTAAGGAACGCTTGAGCAACCATCAAAATTTTCGCAAGTCTGATACTCGAAACCAATAACTACTATGGCCTAGGGGAAAAGAAAACACTCCATTGTAATCGGGCGTGTTTCTACTTTCAGATGCAACAGGAATTCCTCGAGATCGTCAATCCGTTCCCGAGATATGGGAGTTTGAAATTAAGGAATGGTTGAGAAACCATCAAAATTTTCGCAAGTCTGATTCCCGAAACCAATAACTACAAAGGCCTAGGGGAAAAGTACACAAACCACTGTAATCGGGCGTGTTACTACTTTCAGATGCAATAGGAATTTCTCGAGTTCGTCAATCCGTTCGCGAGATATGGGAGTTTGAAGTTAAGGAACGTTTGAGAAACCATCAAAATTTTCGCAAGTCTGATACTCGAAACCAATAACTACTATGGCCTAGGGCAAAAATACACACACCGCTGTAATCGGGCGAGTTTCTGCTTTCAGGTGCAACAGGAATTTCTCGAGTTCGTCAATCCGTTCTCGAGATATGGGAGTTTGAAGTTAAGGAATGGTTGAGAAACCATCAAAATTTTCGCTGGTCTGATACTCGAAACCAATAACTGGAATGGCCTAGGGGAAAAGTACACATACCATTGTAATGGGGCGAGTTTCTACTTTCAGATGCAACAGGAATTTCGCGAGTTCGTCAATCCGTTCGCGAGATATGGGAGTTTGAAATTAAGGAATGGTTGAGAAACCATCAAAATAATCGCAAGTCTGATACTCGAAACCAATAACTACTATGGCCTAGGGCAAAAATACACACACCGCTGTAATCGGGCGAGTTTCTGCTTTCAGGTCCAACAGGAATTTCTCGAGTTCGTCAATCCGTTCACGAGATATCGGAGTTTGAAGTTAAGGAATGGTTGAGAATCCATCAAAAATTTCGCAGGTCTGGTACTCGAATCCAATAACTAGGATGGCCTAGGGGAAAAGTACACACACCATTGTAATCGGGCGAGTTTCTACTTTCAGATGCAACAGGAATTTCTCGAGTTCGTCAAACCGTTCGCGAGAGATGGGAGTTTGAAGTTAAGGAATGGTTGAGAAACCATCAAAATTTTCGCTGGTCTGATACTCGAAACCAATAACTGGAATGGCCTAGGGGAAAAGTACACACACCACTGTAATCGGGCGTGTTTCTACTTTCAGATGCAACAGGAATTTCTCGTGATCGTCAATCCGTTCGCGAGATATGGGAGTTTGAAATTAAGGAATGGTTGAGAAACCATCAAAATTTTCGCAACTCAGATACTCGAAACCAATAACTACTATGGCCTAGGGCAAAATGCACATATCTCTGTAATCGGGCGAGTTTCTACTTTCAGATGCAACAAGAATTTCTCGAGTTCGTCAATTCGTTCGCGAGATATGGGAGTTTGAAGTTAAGGAAATGTTGAGAAACCATCACAATTTTCGCTGGTCTGATACGCGAAACCAATAACTGGAGTGGCCTAGGGGAAAAGTACACACAACCTTGTAAACGGGCGAGTTTCTGCTTTCAGATGCAACAAGAATTTCTCGAGTTCGTCAGTGCGTTCGCGAGCTATGGGAGATTGAAGTAAAGGAATGGTTGAGAAACCATCAAAATTTCGCAAGTCTGATTCCCGAAACCAATAACTACAAAGGCCTAGGGGAAAAATACGCGTGCCGTTGTAATCGTGCGAGTTTCTACTTTCAGATGCAACAGGAATTTCTCGAGTTCGTGAATCCGTTCGCGAGATATAGGAGTTCGAAGTTAAGGAATGGTTGAGAAACCATCAAAATTTTCGCAAGTCTGATAATCGAAACCAATAACTACCATGGCCTAGGGGAAAAGTACACCCACCATTGTAATCGTGCGAGTTTCTACTTTCAGACGCAACAGGAATTTCTCGAGTTCGTCAATCCGTTCGCGAGATATGGGAGTTTGAAGTTAAGGAACGCTTGAGCAACCATCAAAAATTTCGCAAGTCTGATAATCGAAACCAATAACTACCATGGCCTAGGGGAAAAGTACACCCACCATTGTAATCGGGCGAGTTTCTACTTTCAGATGCAACAGGAATTTCTCGAGATCGTCAATCCGTTCGCCAGATATGGGAGTTAGAAGTGAAGGAATGGTTGAGAATCGATCAAAATTTTCGCAAGTCTGATTCCCGAAACCAAAAACTACAAAGGCCTAGGGAAAAAATACACATGCAGTTGTCATCGTGCGAGTTTCTGCTTTCAGATGCAATAGGAATTTCTCGAGTTCGTCAATCCGTTCGCGTGATATGGGAGTTTGAAGTAATGGAATGGTTGAGAAACCATCAAAATTTTCGCAAGTCTGATAATCGAAACCAATAACTACTATGTCCTAGGGGAAAAGTACACTTACCGCTGTATTCAGGCGAGTTTCTACTTTCAGACGCAACAGGAATTTCTCGAGATCGTCAATCCGTTCGCCAGATATGGGAGTTCGAAGTTAAGGAATGGTTGAGAAACCATCAAAATTTTCGCAAGTCTGATACTCGAAACCAATAACTACTATGGCCTAGGGGAAAAGTACACATACCGTTGTAATCGGGCGAGTTTCTACTTTCAGATGCAACAGGAATTTCTCGAGATCGTCAATCCGTTCCCGAGATATGGGAGTTTGAAATTAAGGAATGGTTGAGAAACCATCAAAATTTTCGCTGGTCTGATACTCGAAACCAATAACTGGAATGGCCTAGGGGAAAAGTACACACACCACTGTAATCGGGCGCGTTTCTACTTTGAGATGCAACAGGAATTTCTCGAGATCGTCAATCCGTTCGCCAGATATGGGAGTTAGAAGTGAAGGAATGGTTGAGAAACCATCAAAATTTTCGCAAGTCTGATTCCCGAAACCAATAACTACAAAGGCCTAGGGGAAAAATACACATGCCGTTGTAATCGTGCGAGTTTCTACTTTCAGATGCAACAGGAATTTCTCGAGTTCGTGAATCCGTTCGCGAGATATAGGAGTTCGAATTTAAGGAATGGTTGAGAAACCATCAAAATTTTCGCAAGTCTGATACTCGAAACCAATAACTACTATGGCCTAGGGGAAAAGTACACACACCATTGTAATCGGGCGTGTTTCTACTTTCAGATGCAACAGGAATTTCTCGAGCTCGTCAATCCATTCGCGAGATATGGGAGTTTGAAGTTAAGGAATGTTTGAGGAACCATCAAAATTTTCGCAAGTCTGATTCCCGAAACCAATAACTACAAAGGCCTAGGCGAAAAATACACATACCGTTGTAATCGGGCGAGTTTCTACTTTCAGATGCAACAGGAATTTCTCGAGATCGTCAATCCGTTCCCGAGATATGGGAGTTTGAAATTAAGGAATGGTTGAGAATCCATCAAAATTTTCGCTGGTCTGATACTCGAAACCAATAACTGGAATGGCCTAGGGGAAAAGTACACACACCACTGTAATCGGGCGTGTTTCTACTTTGAGATGCAACAGGAATTTCTCGAGATCGTCAATCCGTTCGCCAGATATGGGAGTTAGAAGTGAAGGAATGGTTGAGAAACCATCAAAATTTTCGCAAGTCTGATTCCCGAAACCAATAACTACAAAGGCCTAGGGGAAAAATACACATGCAGTTGTAATCGTGCGAGTTTCTACTTTCGGATGCAACAGGAATTTCTCGAGTTCGTCAATCCGATCGCGAGATATGGGAGTTTGAAGTTAACGAACGCTTGAGCAACCATCAAAATTTTCGCAAGTCTGATACTCGAAACCAATAACTACTATGGCCTAGGGGAAAAGAAAACACACCATTGTAATCGGGCGTGTTTCTACTTTCAGATGCAACAGGAATTCCTCGAGATCGTCAATCCGTTCCCAAGATATGGGAGTTTGTAATTAAGGAATGGTTGAGAAACCATCAAAATTTTCGCAAGTCTGATTCCCGAAACCAATAACTACAAAGGCCTAGGGGAAAAGTACACAAACCACTGTAATCGGGCGTGTTACTACTTTCAGATGCAATAGGAATTTCTCGAGTTCGTCAATCCGTTCGCGAGATATGGGAGTTTGAAGTTAAGGAACGTTTGAGAAACCATCAAAATTTTCGCAACTCTGATACTCGATACCAATAACTACTATGGCCTAGGGCAAAAATACACACACCGCTGTAATCGGGCTATTTTGTACTTTCAGATGCAACAGGAATTTCTCGAGTTCGTCAATGCGTTCTCGAGATATCGGAGTTTGAAGTTAAGGAATGGTTGAGAAACCATCAAAAATTTCGCAGGTCTGGTACTCGAATCCAATAACTAGAATGGCCTAGGGGAAAAGTACACACACCATTGTAATCGGGCGAGTTTCTACTTTCAGATGCAACAGGAATTTCTCGAGTTCGTCAAACCGTTCGCGAGATATGGGAGTTTGAAGTTAAGGAATGGTTGAGAAACCATCAAAATTTCGCAAGTCTGATTCCCGAAACCAATAACTACAAAGGCCTAGTGGAAAAATACGCGTGCCGTTGTAATCGTGCGAGTTTCTACTTTCAGATGCAACAGGAATTTCTCGAGTTCGTGAATCCGTTCGCGAGATATAGGAGTTCGAAATTAAGGAATGGTTGAGAAACCATCAAAATTTTCGCAAGTCTGATAATCGAAACCAATAACTACCATGGCCTAGGGGAAAAGTACACCCACCATTGTAATCGGGCGAGTTTCTACTTTCAGACGCAACAGGAATTTCGCGAGTTCGTCAATCCGTTCGCGAGATATGGGAGTTTGAAGTTAAGGAACGCTTGAGCAACCATCAAAATTTTCGCAAGTCTGATTCCCGAAACCAATAACTACATAGGCCTAGGGGAAAAATACACATACTGTTGTAATCGGGCGAGTTTCTACTTTCAGATGCAACAGGAATTTCTCGAGCTCGTCAATCCAGTCGCGAGATATTGGAGTTTGAAGTTAAGGAATGTTTGAGGAACTATCAAAATTTTCGCAAGTCTGATTCCCGAAACCAATAACTACAAAGGCCTAGGGGAAAAATACACATACCGTTGTAATCGGGCGAGTTTCAACTTTCAGATGCAACAGGAATTTCTCGAGATCGTCAATCCGTTCGCCAGATATGGGAGTTAGAAGTGAAGGAATGGTTGAGAATCGATCAAAATTTTCGCAAGTCTGATTCCCGAAACCAATAACTACTATGTCCTAGGGGAAAAGTACACTTACCGCTGTATTCCGGCGAGTTTCGACTTTCAGACGCAACAGGAATTTCTCGAGATCGTCAATCCGTTCCCGAGATATGGGAGTTTGAAATTAAGGAATGGTTGAGAAACCATCAAAATTTTCGCTGGTCTGATACTCGAAACCAATAACTGGAATGGCCTAGGGGAAAAGTATACACACCACTGTAATCGGGCGTGTTTCTACTTTGAGATGCAACAGGAATTTCTCGAGATCGTCAATCCGTTCGCCAGATATGGGAGTTAGAAGTGAAGGAATGGTTGAGAAACCATCAAAATTTTCGTAAGTCTGATTCCCGAAACCAATAACTACAAAGGCCTAGGGGAAAAATACACATGCCGTTGTAATCGTGCGAGTTTCTACTTTCAGATGCAACAGGAATTTCTCGAGTTCGTGAATCCGTTCGCGAGATATAGGAGTTCGAAGTTAAGGAATGTTTGAGAAACCATCAAAATTTTCGCTGGTCTGATACTCGAAACCAATAACTGGAATGGCCTAGGGGAAAAGTACACACACCACTGTAATCGGGCGTGTTTCTACTTTGAGATGCAACAGGAATTTCTCGAGATCGTCAATCCGTTCGCCAGATATGGGAGTTAGAAGTGAAGGAATGGTTGAGAAACCATCAAAATTTTCGCAAGTCTGATTCCCGAAACCAATAACTACAAAGGCCTAGGGGAAAAATACACATGCAGTTGTAATCGTGCGAGTTTCTACTTTCGGATGCAACAGGAATTTCTCGAGTTCGTCAATCCGATCGCGAGATATGGGAGTTTGAAGTTAACGAACGCTTGAGCAACCATCAAAATTTTCGCAAGTCTGATACTCGAAACCAATAACTACTATGGCCTAGGGGAAAAGAAAACACACCATTGTAATCGGGCGTGTTTCTACTTTCAGATGCAACAGGAATTCCTCGAGATCGTCAATCCGTTCCCAAGATATGGGAGTTTGTAATTAAGGAATGGTTGAGAAACCATCAAAATTTTCGCAAGTCTGATTCCCGAAACCAATAACTACAAAGGCCTAGGGGAAAAGTACACAAACCACTGTAATCGGGCGTGTTACTACTTTCAGATGCAATAGGAATTTCTCGAGTTCGTCAATCCGTTCGCGAGATATGGGAGTTTGAAGTTAAGGAACGTTTGAGAAACCATCAAAATTTTCGCAACTCTGATACTCGATACCAATAACTACTATGGCCTAGGGCAAAAATACACACACCGCTGTAATCGGGCTATTTTGTACTTTCAGATGCAACAGGAATTTCTCGTGTTCGTCAATGCGTTCTCGAGATATCGGAGTTTGAAGTTAAGGAATGGTTGAGAAACCATCAAAAATTTCGCAGGTCTGGTACTCGAATCCAATAACTAGAATGGCCTAGGGGAAAAGTACACACACCATTGTAATCGGGCGAGTTTCTACTTTCAGATGCAACAGGAATTTCTCGAGTTCGTCAAACCGTTCGCGAGATATGGGAGTTTGAAGTTAAGGAATGGTTGAGAAACCATCAAAATTTCGCAAGTCTGATTCCCGAAACCAATAACTACAAAGGCCTAGTGGAAAAATACGCGTGCCGTTGTAATCGTGCGAGTTTCTACTTTCAGATGCAACAGGAATTTCTCGAGTTCGTGAATCCGTTCGCGAGATATAGGAGTTCGAAATTAAGGAATGGTTGAGAAACCATCAAAATTTTCGCAAGTCTGATAATCGAAACCAATAACTACCATGGCCTAGGGGAAAAGTACACCCACCATTGTAATCGGGCGAGTTTCTACTTTCAGACGCAACAGGAATTTCGCGAGTTCGTCAATCCGTTCGCGAGATATGGGAGTTTGAAGTTAAGGAACGCTTGAGCAACCATCAAAATTTTCGCAAGTCTGATTCCCGAAACCAATATCTACATAGGCCTAGGGGAAAAATACACATACTGTTGTAATCGGGCGAGTTTCTACTTTCAGATGCAACAGGAATTTCTCGAGCTCGTCAATCCAGTCGCGAGATATTGGAGTTTGAAGTTAAGGAATGTTTGAGGAACTATCAAAATTTTCGCAAGTCTGATTCCCGAAACCAATAACTACAAAGGCCTAGGGGAAAAATACACATACCGTTGTAATCGGGCGAGTTTCAACTTTCAGATGCAACAGGAATTTCTCGAGATCGTCAATCCGTTCGCCAGATATGGGAGTTAGAAGTGAAGGAATGGTTGAGAATCGATCAAAATTTTCGCAAGTCTGATTCCCGAAACCAATAACTACTATGTCCTAGGGGAAAAGTACACTTACCGCTGTATTCCGGCGAGTTTCGACTTTCAGACGCAACAGGAATTTCTCGAGATCGTCAATCCGTTCCCGAGATATGGGAGTTTGAAATTAAGGAATGGTTGAGAAACCATCAAAATTTTCGCTGGTCTGATACTCGAAACCAATAACTGGAATGGCCTAGGGGAAAAGTATACACACCACTGTAATCGGGCGTGTTTCTACTTTGAGATGCAACAGGAATTTCTCGAGATCGTCAATCCGTTCGCCAGATATGGGAGTTAGAAGTGAAGGAATGGTTGAGAAACCATCAAAATTTTCGTAAGTCTGATTCCCGAAACCAATAACTACAAAGGCCTAGGGGAAAAATACACATGCCGTTGTAATCGTGCGAGTTTCTACTTTCAGATGCAACAGGATTTTCTCGAGTTCGTGAATCCGTTCGCGAGATATAGGAGTTCGAAGTTAAGGAATGTTTGAGAAACCATCAAAATTTTCGCTGGTCTGATACTCGAAACCAATAACTGGAATGGCCTAGGGGAAAAGTACACACACCACTGTAATCGGGCGTGTTTCTACTTTGAGATGCAACAGGAATTTCTCGAGATCGTCAATCCGTTCGCCAGATATGGGAGTTAGAAGTGAAGGAATGGTTGAGAAACCATCAAAATTTTCGCAAGTCTGATTCCCGAAACCAATAACTACAAAGGCCTAGGGGAAAAGTACACACACCACTGTAATCGGGCGTGTTACTACTTTCAGATGCAATAGGAATTTCTCGAGTTCGTCAATCCGTTCGCGAGATATGGGAGTTTGAAGTTAAGGAACGTTTGAGAAACCATCAAAATTTTCGCATGTCTGATACTCGAAACCAATAACTACTATGGCCTAGGGCAAAAATACACACACCGCTGTAATCGGGCGAGTTTCTGCTTTCAGGTGCAACAGGAATTTCTCGAGTTCGTGAATCCGTTCTCGAGATATGGGAGTTTGAAGTTAAGGAATGGTTGAGAAACCAACAAAATTTTCGCTGGTCTGATACTCGAAACCAATAACTGGAATGGCCTAGGGGAAAAGTACACATACCATTGTAATGGGGCGAGTTTCTACATTCAGATGCAACAGGAATTTCGCGAGTTCGTCAATCCGTTCGCGAGATATGGGAGTTTGAAATTAAGGAATGGTTGAGAAACCATCAAAATAATCGCAAGTCTGATACTCGAAACCAATAACTACTATGGCCTAGGGCAAAAATACACACACCGCTGTAATCGGGCTATTTTGTACTTTCAGATGCAACAGGAATTTCTCGTGTTCGTCAATGCGTTCTCGAGATATCGGAGTTTGAAGTTAAGGAATGGTTGAGAAACCATCAAAATTTTCGCAAGTCTGATAATCGAAACCAATAACTACCATGGCCTAGGGGAAAAGTACACCCACCATTGTAATCGGGCGAGTTTCTACTTTCAGACGCAACAGGAATTTCGCGAGTTCGTCAATCCGTTCGCGAGATATGGGAGTTTGAAGTTAAGGAACGCTTGAGCAACCATCAAAATTTTCGCAAGTCTGATTCCCGAAACCAATATCTACATAGGCCTAGGGGAAAAATACACATACTCTTGTAATCGGGCGAGTTTCTACTTTCAGATGCAACAGGAATTTCTCGAGCTCGTCAATCCAGTCGCGAGATATTGGAGTTTGAAGTTAAGGAATGTTTGAGGAACTATCAAAATTTTCGCAAGTCTGATTCCCGAAACCAATAACTACAAAGGCCTAGGGGAAAAATACACATACCGTTGTAATCGGGCGAGTTTCAACTTTCAGATGCAACAGGAATTTCTCGAGATCGTCAATCCGTTCGCCAGATATGGGAGTTAGAAGTGAAGGAATGGTTGAGAATCGATCAAAATTTTCGCAAGTCTGATTCCCGAAACCAATAACTACTATGTCCTAGGGGAAAAGTACACTTACCGCTGTATTCCGGCGAGTTTCGACTTTCAGACGCAACAGGAATTTCTCGAGATCGTCAATCCGTTCCCGAGATATGGGAGTTTGAAATTAAGGAATGGTTGAGAAACCATCAAAATTTTCGCTGGTCTGATACTCGAAACCAATAAATGGAATGGCCTAGGGGAAAAGTATACACACCACTGTAATCGGGCGTGTTTCTACTTTGAGATGCAACAGGAATTTCTCGAGATCGTCAATCCGTTCGCCAGATATGGGAGTTAGAAGTGAAGGAATGGTTGAGAAACCATCAAAATTTTCGTAAGTCTGATTCCCGAAACCAATAACTACAAAGGCCTAGGGGAAAAATACACATGCCGTTGTAATCGTGCGAGTTTCTACTTTCAGATGCAACAGGAATTTCTCGAGTTCGTGAATCCGTTCGCGAGATATAGGAGTTCGAAGTTAAGGAATGTTTGAGAAACCATCAAAATTTTCGCTGGTCTGATACTCGAAACCAATAACTGGAATGGCCTAGGGGAAAAGTACACACACCACTGTAATCGGGCGTGTTTCTACTTTGAGATGCAACAGGAATTTCTCGAGATCGTCAATCCGTTCGCCAGATATGGGAGTTAGAAGTGAAGGAATGGTTGAGAAACCATCAAAATTTTCGCAAGTCTGATTCCCGAAACCAATAACTACAAAGGCCTAGGGGAAAAGTACACACACCACTGTAATCGGGCGTGTTACTACTTTCAGATGCAATAGGAATTTCTCGAGTTCGTCAATCCGTTCGCGAGATATGGGAGTTTGAAGTTAAGGAACGTTTGAGAAACCATCAAAATTTTCGCATGTCTGATACTCGAAACCAATAACTACTATGGCCTAGGGCAAAAATACACACACCGCTGTAATCGGGCGAGTTTCTGCTTTCAGGTGCAACAGGAATTTCTCGAGTTCGTGAATCCGTTCTCGAGATATGGGAGTTTGAAGTTAAGGAATGGTTGAGAAACCAACAAAATTTTCGCTGGTCTGATACTCGAAACCAATAACTGGAATGGCCTAGGGGAAAAGTACACATACCATTGTAATGGGGCGAGTTTCTACATTCAGATGCAACAGGAATTTCGCGAGTTCGTCAATCCGTTCGCGAGATATGGGAGTTTGAAATTAAGGAATGGTTGAGAAACCATCAAAATAATCGCAAGTCTGATACTCGAAACCAATAACTACTATGGCCTAGGGCAAAAATACACACACCGCTGTAATCGGGCGAGTTTCTGCTTTCAGGTGCAACAGGAATTTCTCGAGTTCGTGAATCCGTTCTCGAGATATGGGAGTTTGAAGTTAAGGAATGGTTGAGAAACCAACAAAATTTTCGCTGGTCTGATACTCGAAACCAATAACTGGAATGGCCTAGGGGAAAAGTACACATACCATTGTAATGGGGCGAGTTTCTACATTCAGATGCAACAGGAATTTCGCGAGTTCGTCAATCCGTTCGCGAGATATGGGAGTTTGAAATTAAGGAATGGTTGAGAAACCATCAAAATAATCGCAAGTCTGATACTCGAAACCAATAACTACTATGGCCTAGGGCAAAAATACACACACCGCTGTAATCGGGCGAGTTTCTGCTTTCAGGTCCAACAGGAATTTCTCGAGTTCGTCAATCCGTTCTCGAGATATCGGAGTTTGAAGTTAAGGAATGGTTGAGAAACCATCAAAAATTTCGCAGGTCTGGTACTCGAATCCAATAACTAGAATGGCCTAGGGGAAAAGTACACACACCATTGTAATCGGGCGAGTTTCTACTTTCAGATGCAACAGGAATTTCTCGAGTTCGTCAAACCGTTCGCGAGATATGGGAGTTTGAAGTTAAGGAATGGTTGAGAAACCATCAAAATTTTCGCTGGTCTGATACTCGAAACCAATAACTGGAATGGCCTAGGGGAAAAGTACACACACCACTGCAATCGGGCGTGTTTCTACTTTCAGATGCAACAGGAATTTCTCGTGATCGTCAATCCGTTCGCGAGATATGGGAGTTTGAAATTAAGGAATGGTTGAGAAACCATCAAAATTTTCGCAACTCAGATACTCGAAACCAATAACTACTATGGCCTAGGGCAAAATGCACATACCTCTGTAATCGGGCGAGTTTCTACTTTCAGATGCAACAAGAATTTCTCGAGTTCGTCAATTCGTTCGCGAGATATGGGAGTTTGAAGTTAAGGAAATGTTGAGAAACCATCACAATTTTCGCTGGTCTGATACGCGAAACCAATAACTGGAGTGGCCTAGGGGAAAAGTACACACACCCTTGTAAACGGGCGAGTTTCTGCTTTCAGATGCAACAAGAATTTCTCGAGTTCGTCAGTGCGTTCGCGAGCTATGGGAGATTGAAGTAAAGGAATGGTTGAGAAACCATCAAAATTTCGCAAGTCTGATTCCCGAAACAAATAACTACAAAGGCCTAGGGGAAAAATACGCGTGCCGTTGTAATCGTGCGAGTTTCTACTTTCAGATGCAACAGGAATTTCTCGAGTTCGTGAATCCGTTCGCGAGATATAGGAGTTCGAAGTTCAGGAATGGTTGAGAAACCATCAAAATTTTCGCAAGTCTGATAATCGAAACCAATAACTACCATGGCCTAGGGGAAAAGTACACCCACCATTGTAATCGGGCGAGTTTCTACTTTCAGACGCAACAGGAATTTCTCGAGTTCGTCAATCCGTTCGCGAGATATGGGAGTTTGAAGTTAAGGAACGCTTGAGCAACCATCAAAATGTTCGCAAGTCTGATTCCCGAAACCAATAACTACAAAGGTCTAGGGGAAAAATACGCGTGCCGTTGTAATCGTGCGAGTTTCTACTTTCAGATGCAACAGGAATTTCTCGAGTTCGTGAATCCGTTCGCGAGATATAGGAGTTCGAAATTAAGGAATGGTTGAGAAACCATCAAAATTTTCGCAAGTCTGATAATCGAAACCAATAACTACTTTGGCCTAGGGGAAAAGTACACCCACCATTGTAATCGGGCGAGTTTCTACTTTCAGACGCAACAGGAAATTCTCGAGTTCGTCAATCCGTTCGCGAGATATGGGAGTTTGAAGTTAAGGAACGCTTCAGCAACCATCAAAATTTTCGCAAGTCTGATTCCCGAAACCAATAACTACAAAGGCCTAGGGGAAAAATACACATACTGTTGTAATCGGGCGAGTTTCTACTTTCAGATGCAACAGGAATTTCTCGAGATCGTCAATCCGTTCGCCAGATATGGGAGTTAGAAGTGAAGGAATGGTTGAGAATCCATCAAAATTTTCGCAAGTCTGATTCCCGAAACCAATAACTACAAAGGCCTAGGGAAAAAATAAACATGCAGTTGTAATCGTGCGAGTTTCTACTTTCGGATGCAACAGGAATTTCTCGAGTTCGTCAATCCGTTCGCGAGATATGGGAGTTTGAAGTTAAGGAATGGTTGAGAAACCATCAAAATTTCCGCTGGTCTGATACGCGAAACCAATAACTAAAGAGGCCTAGGGGAAAAATACACCCACCGCTGTAATCGGGCGAGTTTCTACTTTCAGATGCAACAGGAATTTCTCGAGTTCGTCAATCCGTTCGGGAGATATGGGAGTTTGAAGTTAAGGAATGGTTGAGAAACCTTCAAAAATTTCGCTGGTCTGATACTCGAAACCAATAACTGGAATGGCCTTGGGGAAAAGTACACACACCATTGTAATCGGGCGAGTTTCTACTTTCAGATGCAACAGGAATTTCTCGAGTTCGTCAAACCGTTCGCGAGATATGGGAGTTTGAAGTTATGGAATGGTTGAGAAACCATCAAAATTTTCGCTGGTCTGATACTCGAAACCAATAACTGGAATGGCCTAGGGGAAAAGTACACACACCACTGTAATCGGGCGTGTTTCTGCTTTCAGATGCAACAGGAATTTCTCGAGATCGTCAAACCGTTCGCGAGATATGGGAGTTTGAAGTTATGGAATGGTTGAGAAACCATCAAAATTTTCGCTGGTCTGATACTCGAAACCAATAACTGGAATGGCCTAGGGGAAAAGTACACACACCACTGTAATCGGGCGTGTTTCTGCTTTCAGATGCAACAGGAATTTCTCGAGATCGTCAATCCGTTCGCGAGATATGGGAGTTAGAAGTGAGGGAATGGTTGAGAAACCATCAAAAATTTCGCTGGTCTGATACTCGAAACCAATAACTGGAATGGCCTAGGGGAAAAGTACACACACCATTGTAATCGGGCGAGTTTCTACTTTCAGATGCAACAGGAATTTCTCGAGTTCGTCAAACCGTTCGCGAGACATGGGAGTTTGAAGTTAAGGAATGGTTGAGAAACCATCACAAATTTCGCTGGTCTGATACTCGAAACCAATAACTGGAATGGCCTAGGGGAAAAGTACACACACCAATACAATCGGGCGTGTTTCTACTTTCAAATGCAACAGGAATTTCTCGAGATCGTCAATCCGTTCGCGAGATATGGGAGTTTGAAATTAAGGAATGGTTGAGAAACCATCAAAATTTTCGCAACTCTGATACTCGATACCAATAACTACTATGGCCTAGGGCAAAAATACACACACCGCTGTAGTCGGGCGGGTGTCTACTTTCAGATGCAACAGGAATTTCTCGAGTTCGTGAATCCGTTCGCGAGATATGGGAGTTTGAAGTTAAGGAATGGTTGAGAAACCATCACAAATTTCGCTGGTCTGATACTCGAAACCAATAACTGGAATGGCCTAGGGGAAAAGTACACACACCAATACAATCGGGCGTGTTTCTACTTTCAAATGCAACAGGAATTTCTCGAGATCGTCAATCCGTTCGCGAGATATGGGAGTTTGAAATTAAGGAATGGTTGAGAAACCATCAAAATTTCGCAAGTCTGATTCCCGAAACAAATAACTACAAAGGCCTAGGGGAAAAATACGCGTGCCGTTGTAATCGTGCGAGTTTCTACTTTCAGATGCAACAGGAATTTCTCGAGTTCGTGAATCCGTTCGCGAGATATAGGAGTTCGAAGTTCAGGAATGGTTGAGAAACCATCAAAATTTTCGCAAGTCTGATAATCGAAACCAATAACTACCATGGCCTAGGGGAAAAGTACACCCACCATTGTAATCGGGCGAGTTTCTACTTTCAGACGCAACAGGAATTTCTCGAGTTCGTCAATCCGTTCGCGAGATATGGGAGTTTGAAGTTAAGGAACGCTTGAGCAACCATCAAAATGTTCGCAAGTCTGATTCCCGAAACCAATAACTACAAAGGTCTAGGGGAAAAATACGCGTGCCGTTGTAATCGTGCGAGTTTCTACTTTCAGATGCAACAGGAATTTCTCGAGTTCGTGAATCCGTTCGCGAGATATAGGAGTTCGAAGTTAAGGAATGGTTGAGAAACCATCAAAATTTTCGCAAGTCTGATAATCGAAACCAATAACTGGAATGGCCTAGGGGAAAAGTACACCCACCATTGTAATCGGGCGAGTTTCTACTTTCAGACGCAACAGGAAATTCTCGAGTTCGTCAATCCGTTCGCGAGATATGGGAGTTTGAAGTTAAGGAACGCTTCAGCAACCATCAAAATTTTCGCAAGTCTGATTCCCGAAACCAATAACTACAAAGGCCTAGGGGAAAAATACACATACTGTTGTAATCGGGCGAGTTTCTACTTTCAGACGCAACAGGAATTTCTCGAGCTCGTCAACCCAGTCGCGAGATATGGGAGTTTGAAGTTAAGGAATGTTTGAGGAACTATCAAAATTTTCGCAAGTCTGATTCCCGAAACCAATAACTACAAAGGCCTAGGGGAAAAATACACATACCTTTGTAATCGGGCGAGTTTCTACTTTCAGATGCAACAGGAATTTCTCGAGATCGTCAATCCGTTCGCCAGATATGGGAGTTAGAAGTGAAGGAATGGTTGAGAATCCATCAAAATTTTCGCAAGTCTGATTCCCGAAACCAATAACTACAAAGGCCTAGGGAAAAAATACACATGCAGTTGTAATCGTGCGAGTTTCTACTTTCGGATGCAACAGGAATTTCTCGAGTTCGTCAATCCGTTCGCGAGATATGGGAGTTTGAAGTTAAGGAATGGTTGAGAAACCATCAAAATTTCCGCTGGTCTGATACGCGAAACCAATAACTAAAGAGGCCTAGGGGAAAAATACACCCACCGCTGTAATCGGGCGAGTTTCTACTTTCAGATGCAACAGGAATTTCTCGAGTTCGTCAATCCGTTCGAGAGATATGGGAGTTTGAAGTTAAGGAATGGTTGAGAAACCATCAAAAATTTCGCTGGTCTGATACTCGAAACCAATAACTGGAATGGCCTAGGGGAAAAGTACACACACCATTGTAATCGGGCGAGTTTCTACTTTCAGATGCAACAGGAATTTCTCGAGTTCGTCAAACCGTTCGCGAGATATGGGAGTTTGAAGTTATGGAATGGTTGAGAAACCATCAAAATTTTCGCTGGTCTGATACTCGAAACCAATAACTGGAATGGCCTAGGGGAAAAGTACACACACCACTGTAATCGGGCGTGTTTCTGCTTTCAGATGCAACAGGAATTTCTCGAGATCGTCAAACCGTTCGCGAGATATGGGAGTTTGAAGTTATGGAATGGTTGAGAAACCATCAAAATTTTCGCTGGTCTGATACTCGAAACCAATAACTGGAGTGGCCTAGGGGAAAAGTACACACACCACTGTAATCGGGCGTGTTTCTGCTTTCAGATGCAACAGGAATTTCTCGAGATCGTCAATCCGTTCGCGAGATATGGGAGTTAGAAGTGAAGGAATGGTTGAGAAACCATCAAAAATTTCGCTGGTCTGATACTCGAAACCAATAACTGGAATGGCCTAGGGGAAAAGTACACACACCATTGTAATCGGGCGAGTTTCTACTTTCAGATGCAACAGGAATTTCTCGAGTTCGTCAAACCGTTCGCGAGACATGGGAGTTTGAAGTTAAGGAATGGTTGAGAAACCATCACAAATTTCGCTGGTCTGATACTCGAAACCAATAACTGGAATGGCCTAGGGGAAAAGTACACACACCAATACAATCGGGCGTGTTTCTACTTTCAAATGCAACAGGAATTTCTCGAGATCGTCAATCCGTTCGCGAGATATGGGAGTTTGAAATTAAGGAATGGTTGAGAAACCATCAAAATTTTCGCAACTCTGATACTCGATACCAATAACTACTATGGCCTAGGGCAAAAATACACACACCGCTGTAGTCGGGCGGGTGTCTACTTTCAGATGCAACAGGAATTTCTCGAGTTCGTGAATCCGTTCGCGAGATATGGGAGTTTGAAGTTAAGGAATGGTTGAGAAACCATCACAAATTTCGCTGGTCTGATACTCGAAACCAATAACTGGAATGGCCTAGGGGAAAAGTACACACACCAATACAATCGGGCGTGTTTCTACTTTCAAATGCAACAGGAATTTCTCGAGATCGTCAATCCGTTCGCGAGATATGGGAGTTTGAAATTAAGGAATGGTTGAGAAACCATCAAAATTTTCGCAACTCTGATACTCGATACCAATAACTACTATGGCCTAGGGCAAAAATACACACACCGCTGTAATCGGGCGATTTTGTACATTCAGATGCAACAGGAGTTTCTCGAGTTCGTGAATCCGTTCGCGAGATATGGGAGTTTGAAGTTAAGGAATGGTTGAGAAACCATCACAAATTTCGCTGGTCTGATACTCGAAACCAATAACTGGAATGGCCTAGGGGAAAAGTACACACACCATTGTAATCGGGCGAGTTCCTACTTTCAGATGCAACAGGAATTTCTCGAGTTCGTGAAACCGTTCGCGAGATATGGGAGTTTGAAGTTAAGGAATGGTTGAGAAACCATCAAAATTTTCGCTGGTCTGATACTCGAAACCAATAACTGGAATGGCCAAGGGGAAAAGTACACACACCACTGCAATCGGGCGTGTTTCTACTTTCAGCTGCAACAGGCATTTCTCGAGATCGTCAATCCGTTCGCGAGATATGGGAGTTTAAAATTAAGGAATGGTTGAGAAACCATCAAAATTTTCGCAACTCTGATACTCGATACCAATAACTACTATGGCCTAGGGCAAAGATACACATACCGCTATATTCGGGCGAGCTTCTACTTTCAGATGCAATAGGAATTTCTCGATTTCGTCAATCCGTTCGCGAGATATGGGACTTTGAGGTTAAGGAATGGTTGAGAAACCATCAAAATTTTCGCTGGTCTGATACTCGAAACCAATAACTGGAATGGCCCAGGGGAAAAGTACACACACCACTGCAATCGGGCGTGTTTCTACTTTCAAATGCAACAGGAATTTCTCGAGATCGTCAATCCGTTCGCGAGATATGGGAGTTTGAAATTAAGGAATGGTTGAGAAACCATCAAAATTTTCGCAACTCTGATACTCGATACCAATAACTACTATGGCCTAGGGCAAAAATACACACACCGCTGTAATCGGGCGATTTTGTACTTTCAGATGCAACAGGAATTTCTCGAGTTCGACAATCCGTTCGCGAGATATGGGAGTTCGAAGTTAAGGAATGGTTGAGAAACCATCAAAATTTTCGCAACCATGATACTCGTAACCAATAACTACTATGGCCTAGGGCAAAAATACACACACCGCTGTAATCGGGCGATTTTGTACTTTCAGATGCAACAGGAATTTCTCGAGTTCGTCAATCCGTTCGAGAGATATGGGAGTTTGAAGTTAAGGAATGGTTGAGAAACCATCAAAAATTTCGCTGGTCTGATACTCGAAACCAATAACTGGAATGGCCTAGGGGAAATGTACACACACCATTGTAATCGGGCGAGTTTCTACTTTCAGATGCAACAGGAATTTCTCGAGTTCGTCAAACCGTTCGCGAGATATGGGAGTTTGAAGTTATGGAATGGTTGAGAAACTATCAAAATTTTCGCTGGTCTGATACTGGAAACCAATAACTGGAATGGCCTAGGGAAAAAGTACACACACCACTGTAATCGGGCGTGTTTCTACTTTCAGATGCAACAGGAATTTCTCGAGATCGTCAATCCGTTCGCGAGATATGGGAGTTAGAAGTGAAGGAATGGTTGAGAAACCAACAAAATTTTCGCAAGTCTGATTCCCGAAACCAATAACTACAAAGGCCTAGGGGAAAAATACACATGCTGTTGTAATCGTGCGAGTTTCTACTTTCAGATGCAACAGGAATTTCTCGAGTTCGTGAATCCGTTCGCGAGATATGGGAGTTCGAAGTTAAGGAATGGTTGAGAAACCATCAAAATTTTCGCAACCCTGATACTCGAAACCAATAACTACTATGGACTAGGGCAAAAATACACCCACCGCTGTAATCGGTCGATTTTGTACTTTCAGATGCAACAGGAATTTCTCGAGTTCGTCAATCCGTTCGCGAGATATGGGAATTTGAAGTTAAGGAATGGTTGAGAAACCATCAAAAATTTCGCTGGTCTGATACTCGAAACCAATAACTGGAATGGCCTAGGGGAAAAGTACACACACCATTGTAATCGGGCGAGTTTCTACTTTCAGCTGCAACAGGAATTTCTCGAGTTCGTCAAACCGTTCGCGAGATATGGGAGTTTGAAGTTAAGGAATGGTTGTGAAACCATCAAAATTTTCGATGGTCTGATACTCGAAACCAATAACTGGAATGGCCTAGGGAAAAGTACACACACCACTGCACTCGGGCGTGTTTCTACTTTCAGATGCAACAGGAATTTCTCGAGATCGTCAATCCGTTCGCGAGATATGGGAGTTTGAAATTAAGGAATGGTTGAGAAACCATCAAAATTTTCGCAACTCTAATACTCGATACCAATAACTACTATGGCCTAGGGAAAAATACACATACCGCTGTATTCTACTTTCGGATGCAACAGGAATTTCTCGAGTTCGTCAATCCGTTCGCGAGATATGGGACTTTGAGGTTAAGGAATGGTTGAGAAACCATCAAAATTTTCGCTGGTCGGATACTCGAAACCAATAACTGGGATGGCCTAGGGGAAAAGTACACACACCACTGCAATCGGGCGTGTGTCTACTTTCAGATGCAACAGGAATTTCTCGAGATCGTCAATCCGTTCGCGAGATATGGGAATTTGAAATTAAGGAATGGTTGAGAAACCATCAAAAATTTCGCAAGTCTGATTCCCGAAACCAATAACTACAAAGGCCTAGAGGAACAATACACATGCCGTTGTAATCTTGCGAGTTTCTACTTTCAGCTGCAACAGGAATTTCTCGAGATCGTGAATCCGTTCGCGAGATATGGGACTTTGAAGTTAAGGAATGGTTGAGAAACCATCAAAAATTTCGCTGGTTTGATACTCGAAACCAATAACTGGAATGGCCTAGGGGAAAAGTACACACACCACTGTAATCGGGCGTGTTTCTACTTTCAGATGCAACAGGAATTTCTCGAGATCGTCAATCCGTTCGCGAGATATGGGAGTTAGAAGTTAAGGAATGGTTGAGAAACCATCAAAATTTTCGCAAGTCTGATTCCCGAAACCAATAACTACAAAGGCCTAGGGGAAAAATACACATGCCGTTGTAATCGTGCGAGTTTCTACTTTCAGATGCAACAGGAATTTCTCGAGTTCGTGAATCCGTTCGCGAGATATGGGTGTTTGAAATTAAGGAATGGTTGAGAAACCATCAAAATTTTCGCTGGTCTGATACTCGAAACCAATAACTAGAATGGCCTAGGGGAAAAGTACACACACCACTGCAATCGGGCGTGTTTCTACTTTCAGATGCAACAGGAATTTCTCGAGATCGTCAATCCGTTCGTGAGATATGGGAGTTTGAAATTAAGGAATGGTTGAGAAACCATCAAAATTTTCGCAACTCTGATACTCGATACCAATAACTACTATGGCCTAGGGCAAAAATACACACACCGCTGTAATCGGGCGATTTTGTACTTTCAGATGCAACAGGAATTTCTCGAGTTCGTCACTCCGTTCGCGAGATATGGGACTTTGAAGTTAAGGAATGGTTGAGAAACCACAAAATTTTCGCTGGTCTGATACTCGAAACCAATAACTGGAATGGCCTAGGGGAAAAGTACACACGCCACTGTAATCGGGCGTGTTTCTACTTTCAGATGCAACAGGAATTTCTCGAGATCGTCAATCCGTTCGCGAGATATGGGAGTTAGAAGTTAAGGAATGGTTGAGAAACCATCAAAAATTTCGCAAGTCTGATTCCCGAAACCAATAACTACAAAGGCCTAGAGGAACAATACACATGCCGTTGTAATCTTGCGAGTTTCTACTTTCAGATGAAGCAGGAATTTCTCGAGATCGTGAATCCGTTCGCGAGATATGGGACTTTGAGGTTAAGGAATGGTTGAGAAACCATCAAAATTTTCGCTGGTCTGACACTCGATACCAATAACTACTATGGCCTAGGGCAAAAATACACATACCGTTGTAATCGGGCGAGTTTCTGCTTTCAGATGCAATAGGAATTTCTCGAGTTCGTCAATCCGTTCGCGTGATATGGGAGTTTGAAGTGAAGGAATGGTTGAGAAACCATCAAAATTTTCGCATATCTGATACTCGAAACCAATAACAACAATGGCCTAGGGGAAAAATACACATACCGTTGTAATCGGGCGAGTGTCTACTTTCAGATGAAACAGGAATTTCTCGTGTTCGTCAATCCGTTCGCGAGGTATGGGAGTTTGAAGTTAAGGAACGGTTGAGAAACCATCAAAAATTTCGCTGGTCTGATACTCGAAACCAATAACTGGAATGGCCTAAGGGAAAAGTACACACACCATTGTAATCGGGCGAGTTTCTACTTTCAGATGCAACAGGAATTTCTCGAGTTCGTCAAACCGTTCGCGAGATATGGGAGTTTGAAGTTAAGGAATGGTTGAGAAACCATCAAAATTTTCGCTGGTCTGATACTCGAAACCAATAACTAGAATGGCCTAGGGGAAAAGTACACACACCACTGCAATCGGGCGTGTTTCTACTTTCAGATGCAACAGGAATTTCTCGAGATCGTCAATCCGTTCGTGAGATATGGGAGTTTGAAATTAAGGAATGGTTGAGAAACCATCAAAATTTTCGCAACTCTGATACTCGATACCAATAACTAGTATGGCCTAGGGCAAAAATACACATACCGTTGTAATCGGGCGAGTTTCTGCTTTCAGATGCAATAGGTATTTCTCGAGTTCGTCAATCCGTTCGCGAGATATGGGACTTTGAAGTTAAGGAATGGTTGAGAAACCACAAAATTTTCGCTGGTCTGATACTCGAAACCAATAACTGGAATGGCCTAGGGGAAAAGTACACACACCACTGTAATCGGGCGTGTTTCTACTTTCAGATGCAACAGGAATTTCTCGAGATCGTCAATCCGTTCGCGAGATATGGGAGTTAGGAGTTAAGGAATGGTTGAGAAACCATCAAAATTTTCGCAACTCTGATACTCGATACCAATAACTACAAAGGCCTAGAGGAACAATACACATGCCGTTGTAATCTTGCGAGTTTCTACTTTCAGATGCAACAGGAATTTCTCGAGATCGTGAATCCGTTCGCGAGATATGGGACTTTGAGGTTAAGGAATGGTTGAGAAACCATCAAAATTTTCGCTGGTCTGATACTCGAAACCAATAACTGGAATGGCCTAGGGGAAAAGTACACACACCACTGCAATCGGGCGTGTTTCTACTTTCAAATGCAACAGGAATTTCTCGAGATCGTCAATCCGTTCGCGAGATATGGGAGTTTGAAATTAAGGAATGGTTGAGAAACCATCAAAATTTTCGCAACTCTGATACTCGATACCAATAACTACTATGGCCTAGGGCAAAAATACACACACCGCTGTAATCGGGCGATTTTGTACTTTCAGATGCAACAGGAATTTCTCGAGTTCGTCACTCCGTTCGCGAGATATGGGACTTTGAAGTTAAGGAATGGTTGAGAAACCACAAAATTTTCGCTGGTCTGATACTCGAAACCAATAACTGGAATGGCCTAGGGGAAAAGTACACACGCCACTGTAATCGGGCGTGTTTCTACTTTCAGATGCAACAGGAATTTCTCGAGATCGTCAATCCGTTCGCGAGATATGGGAGTTAGAAGTTAAGGAATGGTTGAGAAACCATCAAAAATTTCGCAAGTCTGATTCCCGAAACCAATAACTACAAAGGCCTAGAGGAACAATACACATGCCGTTGTAATCTTGCGAGTTTCTACTTTCAGATGAAGCAGGAATTTCTCGAGATCGTGAATCCGTTCGCGAGATATGGGAGTTTGAAGTTAAGGAACGGTTGAGAAACCATCAAAATTTTCGCAAGTCTGATACTCGAAACCAATAACTACTATGACCTAGGGCAAAAATACACATGCCGTTGTAATCGTGCGAGTTTCTACTTTCAGATGCAACAAGAATTTCTCGAGTTCGTCCAGTTCGTTCGCGAGATATGGAAGTTTGATGTTAAGGAATGGTTGAGAAACCATCAAAATTTTCGCAACTCTGATACTCGATACCAATAACTAATATGGCCTAGGGCAAAAATACACACACCGCTGTAATCGGGCGAGTTTCTGCTTTCAGATGCAACAAGAATTTCTCGAGTTCGTCCAGTTCGTTCGCGAGATATGGAAGTTTGAAATTAAGGAATGGTTGAGAAACCATCAAAATTTTCGCAAGTCTGATACTCGAAACCAATAACTACTATGGCCTAGGGCACAAATACACACACCTCTGTAATCGGGCGAGTTTCTGCTTTCAGATGCAACAAGAATTTCTCGAGTTCGTCAATCCGTTCGCGAGATATGGGAGTTTGAAGTTAAGGAATGGTTGAGAAACCATCAAAAATTTCGCTGGTTTGATACTCGAAACCAATAACTGGAATGGCCTAGGGGAAAAGTACACACACCACTGTAATCGGGCGTGTTTCTACTTTCAGATGCAACAGGAATTTCTCGAGATCGTCAATCCGTTCGCAAGATATGGGAGTTAGAAGTTAAGGAATGGTTGAGAAACCATCAAAATTTTCGCAAGTCTGATTCCCGAAACCAATAACTACAAAGGCCTAGGGGAAAAATACACATGCCGTTGTAATCGTGCGAGTTTCTACTTTCAGATGCAACAGGAATTTCTCGAGTTCGTGAATCCGTTCGCGAGATATGGGAGTTCGAAATTAAGGTATGGTTGAGAAACCATCAAAATTTTCGCAACTCTGATACTCGATACCAATAACTACTATGGCCTAGGGCAAAAATACACATACCGTTGTAATCGGGCGAGTTTCTGCTTTCAGATGCAATAGGAATTTCTCGAGTTCGTCAATCCGTTCGCGTGATGTGGGAGTTTCAAGTGAAGGAATGGTTGAGAAACCATCAAAATTTTCGCATATCTGATACTCGAAACCAATAACAACAATGGCCTAGGGGAAAAATACACATACAGTTGTCATCGGGCGAGTTTCTACTTTCAGATGAAACAGGAATTTCTCGTGTTCGTCAATCCGTTCGCGAGATATGGGAGTTTGAAGTTAAGGAATGGTTGAGAAGCCATCAAAAATTTCGCTGGTCTGATACTCGAAACCAATAACTGGAATGGCCTAGGGGAAAAGTACACACACCATTGTAATCGGGCGAGTTTCTACTTTCAGATGCAACAGGAATTTCTCGAGTTCGTCAAACCGTTCGCGAGATATGGGAGTTTGAAGTTAAGGAATGGTTGAGAAACCATCAAAATTTTCGCTGGTCTGATACTCGAAACCAATAACTGGAATGGCCTAGGGGAAAAGTACACACACCACTGCAATCGGGCGTGTTTCTACTTTCAGATGCAACAGGAATTTCTCGAGATCGTCAATCCGTTCGTGAGATATGGGAGTTTGAAATTAAGGAATGGTTGAGAAACCATCAAAATTTTCGCAACTCTGATACTCGATACCAATAACTACTATGGCCTAGGGCAAAAATACACATACCGCTGTAATCGGGCGAGCTTCTACTTTCAGATGCAACAGGAATTTCTCGAGTTCGTCAATCCGTTCGCGAGATATGGGACTTTGAAGTTAAGGAATGGTTGAGAAACCATCAAAATTTTCGCTGGTCTGATTCCCGAAACCAATAACTACAAAGGCCTAGGGGAAAAATACACATGCCTTTGTAATCGGGCGAGTTTCTACTTTCAGATGAAACAGGAATTTCTCGTGTTCGTCAATCCGTTCGCGAGATATGGGAATTCGAAGTTAAGGAATGGTTGAGAAACCATCAAAAATTTCGCAGGTCTGATACTCGAAACCAATAACTGGAATGGCCTAGGGGAAAAGTACACACACCATTGTAATCGGGCGAGTTTCTACTTTCAGATGCAACAGGAATTTCGCGAGTTCGTCAAACCGTTCGCGAGATATGGGAGTTTGAAATTAAGGAATGGTTGAGAAACCATCAAAATTTTCGCAACTCTGATACTCGATACCAATAACTACTATGGCCTAGGGCAATTACACACACCATTGTAATCGGGCGAGTTTCTACATTCAGATGCAACAGGAATTTCTCGAGTTCGTCAAACCGTTCGCGAGATATGGGAGTTTGAAGTTAAGGAATGGATGAGAAACCATCAAAATTTTCGCAACTCTGATACTCGATACCAATAACTACTATGGCCTAGGGCAAAAATACACATACCGCTGTAATCGGGCGAGCTTCTACTTTCAGATGCAACAGGAATTTCTCGAGTTCGTCAATCCGTTCGCGAGATATGGGACTTTGAAGTTAAGGAATGGTTGAGAAACCATCAAAATTTTCGCTGGTCTGATTCCCGAAACCAATAACTACAAAGGCCTAGGGGAAAAATACACATGCCTTTGTAATCGGGCGGTTTTGTACTTTCAGATGCAACAGGAATTTCTCGAGTTCGTCAACCCGTTCGCGAGATATGGGAGTTTGAAGTTCAGGAATGTTTGAGAAACCATCAAAAATTTCGCTGGTCTGATACTCGAAACCAATAACTGGAATGGCCTAGGGGAAAAGTACACACACCATTGTAATCGGGCGAGTTTCTACTTTCAGATGCAATAGGAATTTCTCGAGTTCGTGAATCCGTTCGCGAGATATGGGAGTTTGAAATTAAGGTATGGTTGAGAAACCATCAAAATTTTCGCAACTCTGATACTCGATACCAATAACTACTATGGCCTAGGGCAAAAATACACATACCGTTGTAATCGGGCGAGTTTCTGCTTTCAGATGCAATAGGAGTTTCTCGAGTTCGTCAATCCGTTCGCGTGATATGGGAGTTTGAAGTGAAGGAATGGTTGAGAAACCATCAAAATTTTCGCATATCTGATACTCGAAACCAATAACAACAATGGCCTAGGGGAAAAATACACATACCGTTGTAATCGGGCGAGTTTCTACTTTCAGATGAAACAGGAATTTCTCGTGTTCGTCAATCCGTTCGCGAGATATGGGAGTTTGAAGTTAAGGAATGGTTGAGAAGCCATCAAAAATTTCGCTGGTCTGATACTCGAAACCAATAACTGGAATGGCCTAGGGGAAATGTACACACACCATTGTAATCGGGCGAGTTTCTACTTTCAGATGCAACAGGAATTTCTCGAGTTCGTCAAACCGTTCGCGCGATATGGGAGTTTGAAGTTAAGGAATGGTTGAGAAACCATCAAAATTTTCGCTGGTCTGATACTCGAAACCAATAACTGGAATGGCCTAGGGGAAAAGTACACACACCACTGCAATCGGGCGTGTTTCTACTTTCAGATGCAACAGGAATTTCTCGAGATCGTCAATCCGTTCGTGAGATATGGGAGTTTGAAATTAAGGAATGGTTGAGAAACCATCAAAATTTTCGCAACTCTGATACTCGATACCAATAACTACTATGGCCTAGGGCAAAAATACACATACCGCTGTAATCGGGCGAGCTTCTACTTTCAGATGCAACAGGAATTTCTCGAGTTCGTCAATCCGTTCGCGAGATATGGGACTTTGAAGTTAAGGAATGGTTGAGAAACCATCAAAATTTTCGCTGGTCTGATTCCCGAAACCAATAACTACAAAGGCCTAGGGGAAAAATACACATGCCTTTGTAATCGGGCGAGTTTCTACTTTCAGATGAAACAGGAATTTCTCGTGTTCGTCAATCCGTTCGCGAGATATGGGAGTTCGAAGTTAAGGAATGGTTGAGAAACCATCAAAAATTTCGCTGGTCTGATACTCGAAACCAATAACTGGAATGGTCTAGGGGAAAAGTACACACACCATTGTAATCGGGCGAGTTTCTACTTTCAGATGCAACAGGAATTTCTCGAGTTCGTCAAACCGTTCGCGAGATATGGGAGTTTGAAGTTAAGGAATGGTTGAGAAACCATCAAAATTTTCGCTGGTCTGATACTCGAAACCAATAACTGGAATGGCCTAGGGGAAAAGTACACACACCACTGCAATCGGGCGTGTTTCTACTTTCAGATGCAACAGGAATTTCTCGAGATCGTCAATCCGTTCGCGAGATATGGGAGTTTGAAATTAAGGAATGGTTGAGAAACCATCAAAATTTTCGCAACTCTGATACTCGATACCAATAACTACTATGGCCTAGGGCAAAAATACACATACCGCTGTAATCGGGCGAGCTTCCACTTTCAGATGCAACAGGAATTTCTCGAGTTCGTCAATCCGTTCGCGAGATATGGGACTTTGAAGTTAAGGAATGGTTGAGATACCATCAAAATTTTCGCTGGTCTGATACGCGAAACCAATAACTGGAATGGCCTAGGGGAAAAGTACACACAGCACCGTAATCGGGCGTGTTTCTACTTTCAGATGCAACAGGAATTTCTCGAGATCGTCAATCCGTTCGCGAGATATGGGAGTTAGAACTTAAGGAATGGTTGAGAAACCATCAAAATTTTCGCAACTCTGATACTCGATACCAATAACTACTATGGCCTAGGGCAAAAATACACATACCGCTATAATCGGGCGAGCTTCTACTTTCAGATGCAACAGGAATTTCTCGAGTTCGTCAATCCGTTCGCGAGATATGGGACTTTGAAGTTAAGGAATGGTTGAGAAACCATCAAAATTTTCGCTGGTCTGATTCCCGAAACCAATAACTACAAAGGCCTAGGGGAAAAATACACATGCCTTTGTAATCGGGCGAGTTTCTACTTTCAGATGAAACAGGCATTTCTCGTGTTCGTCAATCCGTTCGCGAGATATGGGAGTTCGAAGTTAAGGAATGGTTGAGAAACCATCAAAATTTTCGCAACTCTGATACTCGATACCAATAACTACTATGGCCTAGGGCAAAAATACACATACCGCTGTAATCGGGCGAGCTTCTACTTTCAGATGCAACAGGAATTTCTCGTGATCGTCAATCCGTTCGCGAGATATGGGAGTTTGAAATGAAGGAATGGTTGAGAAACCATCAAAATATTCGCAACCCTGATACTCGAACGAATAACTACTATGGCCTAGGGCAAAAGTACACTTACCGCTGTATTCGGGCGAGTTGCTACTTTCAGATGCAATGGGAATTTCTCGAGTTCGTCAATCCGTTCGCGAGATATGGGAGTTTGAAGTTAAGGAATGGTTGAGAAACCATCAAAATTTTCGCAACTCTGATACTCGATACCAATAACTACTATGGCCTAGGGCAAAAATACACATACCGCTGTAATCGGGCGAGCTTCTACTTTCAGATGCAACAGGAATTTCTCGAGATCGTCAATCCGTTCGCGAGATATGGGAGTTTGAAATGAAGGAATGGTTGAGAAACCATCAAAATATTCGCAACCCTGATACTCGAAACCAATAACTACTATGGCCTAGAGCAAAAGTACACTTACCGCTGTATTCGGGCGAGTTGCTACTTTCAGATGCAACGGGAATTTCTCGAGTTCGTCAATCCGTTCGCGAGATATGGGAGTTTGAAGTTAAGGAATGGTTGAGAAAGCATCAAAATTTTCGCAACTCTGATACTCGATACCAATAACTACTATGGCCTAGGGCAAAAATACACATACCGCTGTAATCGGGCGAGCTTCCACTTTCAGATGCAACAGGAATTTCTCGAGTTCGTCAATCCGTTCGCGAGATATGGGACTTTGAAGTTAAGGAATGGTTGAGATACCATCAAAATTTTCGCTGGTCTGATACGCGAAACCAATAACTGGAATGGCCTAGGGGAAAAGTACACACAGCACCGTAATCGGGCGTGTTTCTACTTTCAGATGCAACAGGAATTTCTCGAGATCGTCAATCCGTTCGCGAGATATGGGAGTTAGTACTTAAGGAATGGTTGAGAAACCATCAAAATTTTCGCAACTCTGATACTCGATACCAATAACTACTATGGCCTAGGGCAAAAATACACATACCGCTGTAATCGGGCGAGCTTCTACTTTCAGATGCAACAGGAATTTCTCGAGTTCGTCAATCCGTTCGCGAGATATGGGACTTTGAAGTTAAGGAATGGTTGAGAAACCATCAAAATTTTCGCTGGTCTGATTCCCGAAACCAATAACTACAAAGGCCTAGGGGA
This sequence comes from Ptiloglossa arizonensis, assembly GCF_051014685.1. Classification (NCBI taxonomy): domain Eukaryota; kingdom Metazoa; phylum Arthropoda; class Insecta; order Hymenoptera; family Colletidae; genus Ptiloglossa; species Ptiloglossa arizonensis. The sequence continues at coordinate 585,859 of NW_027478571.1, read as the reverse complement.
AAAATACACATGCCTTTGTAATCGGGCGAGTTTCTACTTTCAGATGAAACAGGAATTTCTCGTGTTCGTCAATCCGTTCGCGAGATATGGGAGTTCGAAGTTAAGGAATGGTTGAGAAACCATCAAAAATTTCGCTGGTCTGATACTCGAAACCAATAACTGGAATGGCCTAGGGGAAAAGTACACACACCATTGTAATTGGGCGAGTTTCTACTTTCAGATGCAACAGGAATTTCTCGAGTTCGTCAAACCGTTCGCGAGATATGGGACTTTGAAGTTAAGGAATGGTTGAGAAACCATCAAAATTTTCGCTGGTCTGATTCCCGAAACCAATAACTACAAAGGCCTAGGGGAAAAATACACATGCCTTTGTAATCGGGCGAGTTTCTACTTTCAGATGAAACAGGAATTTCTCGTGTTCGTCAATCCGTTCGCGAGATATGGGAGTTTGAAGTTAAGGAATGGTTGAGAAACCATTAAAATATTCGCAACCCTGATACTCGAAACCAATAACTACTATGGCCTAGAGCAAAAGTACACTTACCGCTGTATTCGGGCGAGTTGCTACTTTCAGATGCAACGGGAATTTCTCGAGTTCGTCAATCCGTTCGCGAGATATGGGAGTTTGAAGTTAAGGAATGGTTGAGAAAGCATCAAAATTTTCGCAACTCTGATACTCGATACCAATAACTACTATGGCCTAGGGCAAAAATACACATACCGCTGTAATCGGGCGAGCTTCCACTTTCAGATGCAACAGGAATTTCTCGAGTTCGTCAATCCGTTCGCGAGATATGGGACTTTGAAGTTAAGGAATGGTTGAGATACCATCAAAATTTTCGCTGGTCTGATACGCGAAACCAATAACTGGAATGGCCTAGGGGAAAAGTACACACAGCACCGTAATCGGGCGTGTTTCTACTTTCAGATGCAACAGGAATTTCTCGAGATCGTCAATCCGTTCGCGAGATATGGGAGTTAGAACTTAAGGAATGGTTGAGAAACCATCAAAATTTTCGCAACTCTGATACTCGATACCAATAACTACTATGGCCTAGGGCAAAAATACACATACCGCTGTAATCGGGCGAGCTTCTACTTTCAGATGCAACAGGAATTTCTCGAGTTCGTCAATCCGTTCGCGAGATATGGGACTTTGAAGTTAAGGAATGGTTGAGAAACCATCAAAATTTTCGCTGGTCTGATTCCCGAAACCAATAACTACAAAGGCCTAGGGGAAAAATACACATGCCTTTGTAATCGGGCGAGTTTCTACTTTCAGATGAAACAGGAATTTCTCGTGTTCGTCAATCCGTTCGCGAGATATGGGAGTTCGAAGTTAAGGAATGGTTGAGAAACCATCAAAAATTTCGCTGGTCTGATACTCGAAACCAATAACTGGAATGGCCTAGGGGAAAAGTACACACACCATTGTAATTGGGCGAGTTTCTACTTTCAGATGCAACAGGAATTTCTCGAGTTCGTCAAACCGTTCGCGAGATATGGGAGTTTGAAGTTAAGGAATGGTTGAGAAACCATCAAAATTTTCGCTGGTCTGATACTCGAATTCAATAACTGGAATGGCCTAGGGGAAAAGTACACACACCACTGCAATCGGGCGTGTTTCTACTTTCAGATGCAACAGGAATTTCTCGAGTTCGTCAATCCGTTCGCGAGATATGGGAGTTTGAAATGTAGGAATGGTTGAGAAACCATCAAAATATTCGCAACCCTGATACTCGAAACCAATAACTACTATGGCCTAGGGCAAAAGTACACTTACCGCTGTATTCGGGCGAGTTGCTACTTTCAGATGCAACGGGAATTTCTCGAGTTCGTCAATCCGTTCGCGAGATATGGGAGTTTGAAGTTAAGGAATGGTTGAGAAACCATCAAAAATTTCGCTGGTCTGATACTCGAAACCAATAACTGGAATGGCCTAGGGGAAAAGTACACACACCATTGTAATCGGGCGAGTTTCTACATTCAGATGCAACAGGAATTTCTCGAGTTCGTCAAACCGTTCGCGAGATATGGGAGTTTGAAGTTAAGGAATGGTTGAGAAACCATCAAAATTTTCGCTGGTCTGATACTCGAAACCAATAACTGGAATGGCCTAGGGGAAAAGTACACACACCACTGCAATCGGGCGTGTTTCTACTTTCAGATGCAACAGGAATTTCTCGAGATCGTCAATCCGTTCGCGAGATATGGGAGTTTGAAATTAAGGAATGGTTGAGAAACCATCAAAATTTTGGCAACTCTGATACTCGATACCAATAACTACTATGGCCTAGGGCAAAAATACACATACCGCTGTAATCGGGCGAGCTTCTACTTTCAGATGCAACAGGAATTTCTCGAGTTCGTCAATCCGTTCGCGAGATATGGGAGTTCGACGTTAAGGAATGGTTGAGAAACCATCAAAATTTTCGCAACCCTGATACTCGAAACCAATAACTGGAATGGCCTAGGGGAAAAATACACACACCGCTGTAATCGGGCGGTTTTGTACTTTCAGATGCAACAGGAATTTCTCGAGTTCGTCAACCCGTTCGCGAGATATGGGAGTTTGAAGTTCAGTAATGTTTGAGAAACCATCAAAAATTTCGCTGGTCTGATACTCGAAACCAATAACTGGAATGGCCTAGGGGAAAAGTACACACACCATTGTAATCGGGCGAGTTTCTACTTTCAGATGCAATAGGAATTTCTCGAGTTCGTGAATCCGTTCGCGAGATATGGGAGTTTGAAATTAAGGTATGGTTGAGAAACCATCAAAATTTTCGCAACTCTGATACTCGATACCAATAACTACTATGGCCTAGGGCAAAAATACACATACCGTTGAAATCGGGCGAGTTTCTGCTTTCAGATGCAATAGGAGTTTCTCGAGTTCGTCAATCCGTTCGCGTGATATGGGAGTTTGAAGTGAAGGAATGGTTGAGAAACCATCAAAATTTTCGCATATCTGATACACGAAACCAATAACAACAATGGCCTAGGGGAAAAATACACATACCGTTGTAATCGGGCGAGTTTCTACTTTCAGATGAAACAGGAATTTCTCGTGTTCGTCAATCCGTTCGCGAGATATGGGAGTTTGAAGTTAAGGAATGGTTGAGAAGCCATCAAAAATTTCGCTGGTCTGATACTCGAAACCAATAACTGGAATGGCCTAGGGGAAAAGTACACACACCATTGTAATCGGGCGAGTTTCTACTTTCAGATGCAACAGGAATTTCTCGAGTTCGTCAAACCGTTCGCGAGATATGGGAGTTTGAAGTTAAGGAATGGTTGAGAAACCATCAAAATTTTCGCTGGTCTGATACTCGAAACCAATAACTGGAATGGCCTAGGGGAAAAGTACACACACCACTGCAATCGGGCGTGTTTCTACTTTCAGATGCAACAGGAATTTCTCGAGATCGTCAATCCGTTCGTGAGATATGGGAGTTTGAAATCAAGGAATGGTTGAGAAACCATCAAAATTTTCGCAACTCTGATACTCGAAACCAATAACTGGAATGGCCTAGGGGAAAAGTACACACACCACTGCAATCGGGCGTGTTTCTACTTTCAGATGCAACAGGAATTTCTCGAGATCGTCAATCCGTTCGTGAGATATGGGAGTTTGAAATTAAGGAATGGTTGAGAAACCATCAAAATTTTCGCAACTCTGATACTCGATACCAATAACTACTATGGCCTAGGGCAAAAATACACATACCGCTGTAATCGGGCGAGCTTCTACTTTCAGATGCAACAGGAATTTCTCGAGTTCGTCAATCCGTTCGCGAGATATGGGAGTTTGAAATGAAGGAATGGTTGAGAAACCATCAAAATATTCGCAACCCTGATACTCGAAACCAATAACTACTATGGCCTAGGGCAAAAGTACACTTACCGCTGCATTCGGGCGAGTTGCTACTTTCAGATGCAACGGGAATTTCTCGAGTTCGTCAATCCGTTCGCGAGATATGGGAGTTTGAAGTTAAGGAATGGTTGAGAAACCATCAAAAATTTCGCTGGTCTGATACTCGAAACCAATAACTGGAATGGCCTAGGGGAAAAGTACACACACCATTGTAATCGGGCGAGTTTCTACATTCAGATGCAACAGGTATTTCTCGAGTTCGTCAAACCGTTCGCGAGATATGGGAGTTTGAAGTTAAGGAATGGTTGAGAAACCATCAAAATTTTCGCTGGTCTGATACTCGAAACCAATAACTGGAATGGCCTAGGGGAAAAGTACACACACCACTGCAATCGGGCGTGTTTCTACTTTCAGATGCAACAGGAATTTCTCGAGATCGTCAATCCGTTCGTGAGATATGGGAGTTTGAAATTAAGGAATGGTTGAGAAACCATCAAAATTTTCGCAACTCTGATACTCGAAACCAATAACTGGAATGGCCTAGGGGAAAAGTACACACACCACTGCAATCGGGCGTGTTTCTACTTTCAGATGCAACAGGAATTTCTCGAGATCGTCAATCCGTTCGTGAGATATGGGAGTTTGAAATTAAGGAATGGTTGAGAAACCATCAAAATTTTCGCAACTCTGATACTCGATACCAATAACTACTATGGCCTAGGGCAAAAATACACATACCGCTGTAATCGGGCGAGCTTCTACTTTCAGATGCAACAGGAATTTCTCGAGTTCGTCAATCCGTTCGCGAGATATGGGAGTTTGAAATGAAGGAATGGTTGAGAAACCATCAAAATATTCGCAACCCTGATACTCGAAACCAATAACTACTATGGCCTAGGGCAAAAGTACACTTACCGCTGTATTCGGGCGAGTTGCTACTTTCAGATGCAACGGGAATTTCTCGAGTTCGTCAATCCGTTCGCGAGATATGGGAGTTTGAAGTTAAGGAATGGTTGAGAAACCATCAAAAATTTCGCTGGTCTGATACTCGAAACCAATAACTGGAATGGCCTAGGGGAAAAGTACACACACCATTGTAATCGGGCGAGTTTCTACATTCAGATGCAACAGGAATTTCTCGAGTTCGTCAAACCGTTCGCGAGATATGGGAGTTTGAAGTTAAGGAATGGTTGAGAAACCATCAAAATTTTCGCTGGTCTGATACTCGAAACCAATAACTGGAATGGCCTAGGGGAAAAGTACACACACCACTGCAATCGGGCGTGTTTCTACTTTCAGATGCAACAGGAATTTCTCGAGATCGTCAATCCGTTCGCGAGATATGGGAGTTTGAAATTAAGGAATGGTTGAGAAACCATCAAAATTTTGGCAACTCTGATACTCGATACCAATAACTACTATGGCCTAGGGCAAAAATACACATACCGCTGTAATCGGGCGAGCTTCTACTTTCAGATGCAACAGGAATTTCTCGAGTTCGTCAATCCGTTCGCGAGATATGGGAGTTCGACGTTAAGGAATGGTTGAGAAACCATCAAAATTTTCGCAACTCTGATACTCGATACCAATAACTACTATGGCCTAGGGCAAAAATACACATACCGTTGAAATCGGGCGAGTTTCTGCTTTCAGATGCTATAGGAGTTTCTCGAGTTCGTCAATCCGTTCGCGTGATATGGGAGTTTGAAGTGAAGGAATGGTTGAGAAACCATCAAAATTTTCGCATATCTGATACACGAAACCAATAACAACAATGGCCTAGGGGAAAAATACACATACCGTTGTAATCGGGCGAGTTTCTACTTTCAGATGAAACAGGAATTTCTCGTGTTCGTCAATCCGTTCGCGAGATATGGGAGTTTGTAGTTAAGGAATGGTTGAGAAGCCATCAAAAATTTCGCTGGTCTGATACTCGAAACCAATAACTGGAATGGCCTAGGGGAAAAGTACACACACCATTGTAATCGGGCGAGTTTCTACTTTCAGATGCAACAGGAATTTCTCGAGTTCGTCAAACCGTTCGCGAGATATGGGAGTTTGAAGTTAAGGAATGGTTGAGAAACCATCAAAATTTTCGCTGGTCTGATACTCGAAACCAATAACTGGAATGGCCTAAGGGAAAAGTACACACACCACTGCAATCGGGCGTGTTTCTACTTTCAGATGCAACAGGAATTTCTCGAGATCGTCAATCCGTTCGTGAGATATGGGAGTTTGAAATTAAGGAATGGTTGAGAAACCATCAAAATTTTCGCAACTCTGATACTCGATACCAATAACTAATATGGCCTAGGGCAAAAATACACATACCGCTGTAATCGGGCGAGCTTCTACTTTCAGATGCAACAGGAATTTCTCGAGATCGTCAATCCGTTCGCGAGATATGGGAGTTTGAAATGAAGGAATGGTTGAGAAACCATCAAAATATTCGCAACCCTGATACTCGAAACCAATAACTACTATGGCCTAGGGCAAAAGTACACTTACCGCTGTATTCGGGCGAGTTGCTACTTTCAGATGCAACGGGAATTTCTCGAGTTCGTCAATCCGTTCGCGAGATATGGGAGTTTGAAGTTAAGGAATGGTTGAGAAAGCATCAAAATTTTCGCAACTGTGATACTCGATACCAATAACTACTATGGCCTAGGGCAAAAATACACATACCGCTGTAATCGGGCGAGCTTCCACTTTCAGATGCAACAGGAATTTCTCGAGTTCGTCAATCCGTTCGCGAGATATGGGACTTTGAAGTTAAGGAATGGTTGAGATACCATCAAAATTTTCGCTGGTCTGATACGCGAAACCAATAACTGGAATGGCCTAGGGGAAAAGTACACACAGCACCGTAATCGGGCGTGTTTCTACTTTCATATGCAACAGGAATTTCTCGAGATCGTCAATCCGTTCGCGAGATATGGGAGTTAGAACTTAAGGAATGGTTGAGAAACCATCAAAATTTTCGCAACTCTGATACTCGATACCAATAACTACTATGGCCTAGGGCAAAAATACACATACCGCTGTAATCGGGCGAGCTTCTACTTTCAGATGCAACAGGAATTTCTCGAGTTCGTCAATCCGTTCGCGAGATATGGGACTTTGAAGTTAAGGAATGGTTGAGAAACCATCAAAATTTTCGCTGGTCTGATTCCCGAAACCAATAACTACAAAGGCCTAGGGGAAAAATACACATGCCTTTGTAATCGGGCGAGTTTCTACTTTCAGATGAAACAGGAATTTCTCGTGTTCGTCAATCCGTTCGCGAGATATGGGAGTTCGAAGTTAAGGAATGGTTGAGAAACCATCAAAAATTTCGCTGGTCTGATACTCGAAACCAATAACTGGAATGGCCTAGGGGAAAAGTACACACACCATTGTAATTGGGCGAGTTTCTACTTTCAGATGCAACAGGAATTTCTCGAGTTCGTCAAACCGTTCGCGAGATATGGGAGTTTGAAGTTAAGGAATGGTTGAGAAACCATCAAAATTTTCGCTGGTCTGATACTCGAAACCAATAACTGGAATGGCCTAGGGGAAAAGTACACACACCACTGCAATCGGGCGTGTTTCTACTTTCAGACGCAACAGGAATTTCTCGAGATCGTCAATCCGTTCGCGAGATATGGGAGTTTGAAATTAAGGAATGGTTGAGAAACCATCAAAATTTTCGCAACTCTGATACTCGATACCAATAACTACTATGGCCTAGGGCAAAAATACACATACCGCTGTAATCGGGCGAGCTTCCACTTTCAGATGCAACAGGAATTTCTCGAGTTCGTCAATCCGTTCGCGAGATATGGGACTTTGAAGTTAAGGAATGGTTGAGATACCATCAAAATTTTCGCTGGTCTGATACGCGAAACCAATAACTGGAATGGCCTAGGGGAAAAGTACACACAGCACCGTAATCGGGCGTGTTTCTACTTTCAGATGCAACAGGAATTTCTCGAGATCGTGAATTCGTTCGCGAGATATGGAGTTTGAAGTTAAGGAACGGTTGAGAAACCATCAAAAATTTCGCTGGTCTGATACTCGAAACCAATAACTACTTTGGCCTAGGGCAAAAATACATATACCGTTGTAATCGGGCGAGTTTCTACTTTCAGATGCAAGGGGAATTTTTGGGTTCGGTCAATCCGTTCGCGAGATACGGGAGGTTGAAGCTATGAAATGGTTAAGAAGACAACAATTTTTGCGCAATTCTCGCGCTCCAAACGCTTAACCAGAATGTGCTAGGGAAAAAATACACATACCTTTGTAATCGGGAGAGTTTCTACATTCAGATTCAAGAGGAATTTTTGGGTTTGGTCAATCGGTTCGCGAGATATGGGAGTTTGAAGCTAAGAAATGGTACAGAATGCAACAAATTTTTCGCACTTCTGCTGCTCCAAATGCTTAACCAGAATGGCCTAGAGAAAAAATACAGCTACCGTTGTAATCGGGCGAGTATCTACTTTCAGATGCAGGAGGAATTTTTGGGTTTGGTCAATGCGTTCGCGAGATATGGGAGTTTGAAGCTAAGAAATGGTTGGGAAGGCAACCAATTTTTCGCACTTCTGCTGCTCCAAACGCTTAACCAGAAAGGCCTAGGGAAAAAATACACATACCTTTGTAATCGGGCGAGTTTCTACTTTCAGACGCAACAGGAATTTTTGCGTTTGGACAAACCGTTCGCGAGATATGAGAGTTTGAAGCTAAGAAATGGTTGAGAAGACAACAAATTTTTCGCATTTCAGCTGCTCCAAACGCTTAACCAGAATGGCCTAGAGAAAAAATACAGCTACCGTTGTAATCGGGCGAGTATCTACTTTCAGATGCAGGAGGAATTTTTGGGTTTGGTCAATGCGTTCGCGAGATATGGGAGTTTGAATCTAAGAACTGGTTGAGAAGGCAACAAATTTTTCGCAATTCTGCTGCTCCAAACGCTTAAACAGAATGGCCTAGGGGAAAAATACACATACCTTTGCAATCGGGCGAGTTTCTACTTTCAGACGCAACAAGAAACTTTGGGTTTGGTCAATTCGTTCGCGGGATACGGGAGGTTGAACCTAAGAAATGGTTGAGAAAACAACAAATTTATCCCACTTCTGCTGCTCCAAACGCTTAACCAGAATGGCGTAGGGAAAAAATACACATACATTTGTAATCGGGCGAGTTTCTACTTTCACTCGCAACAGGAATTTTTGGGTTTGGTCAACCCGTTCACGAGATATGGGAGTTTGAATCTTAGATATGGTTGAGAAGGCAACCAATTTTTCGCACTTCTGCTGCTCCAAACGCTTAACCAGAAAGGCCTAGGGAAAAAATACACATACCTTTGTAATCGGGCGAGTTTCTACCTTCAGACGCAACAGGAATTTTTGCGTTTGGACAAACCGTTCGCGAGATATGAGAGTTTGAAGCTAAGAAATGGTTGGGAAGGCAACCAATTTTTCGCACTTCTGCTGCTCCAAACGCTTAACCAGAAAGGCCTAGGGAAAAAATACACATACCTTTGTAATCGGGCGAGTTTCTACTTTCACTCGCAACAGGAATTTTTGGGTTTGGTCAACCCGTTCGCGAGATATGGGAGTTTGAAGCTAAGAAATGGTTGAGAAGACAACAAATTTTTCCCACTTCTGCTGCTCCAAACGCTTAACCAGAATGGCCTAGGGAAAAAATACCCATTCTGTTGTAATCGGGCGGGGTTCTACTTTCAAATGCAAGAGGAATTTTTGGGATTGGTCAATCGGTTCGCGAGATATGGGAGGTTGAAGCTAAGAAATGGTTAAGAAGACAACAATTTTTGCGCAATTCTGCTGCTCCAAACGCTTAACCAGAATCGCCTAGGGGAAAAATACATATACCGTTGTAATCGGGCGAGTTTCTACTTTCAGATGCAAGGGGAATTTTTGGGTTCGGTCAATCCGTTCGCGAGATACGGGAGGTTGAAGCTATGAAATGGTTAAGAAGACAACAATTTTTGCGCAATTCTCGCGCTCCAAACGCTTAACCAGAATGTGCTAGGGAAAAAATACACATACCTTTGTAATCGGGAGAGTTTCTACATTCAGATTCAAGAGGAATTTTTGGGTTTGGTCAATCGGTTCGCGAGATATGGGAGTTTGAAGCTAAGAAATGGTACAGAATGCAACAAATTTTTCGCACTTCTGCTGCTCCAAATGCTTAACCAGAATGGCCTAGGGAAAAAATACATATACCGTTGTAATCGGGCGAGTTTCTACTTTCAGATGCAAGAGGAATTTTTGGGTTCGGTCAATCCGTTCGCGAGATACGGGAGGTTGAAGCTAAGAAATGGTTAAGAAGACAACAATTTTTGCGCAATTCTGCTGCTCCAAACGCTTAACCAGAATGTGCTAGGGAAAAAATACACATACCGTTGTAATCAGGCGAGTTTCTACTTTCAGAAGCAAGAGGACTTTTTGGGTTTGGTCAATCGGCTCGCGAGATATGGGAGTTTGAAGCTAAGAAATGGTTCAGAAGGCAACAAATTTTTCGCACTTCTGCTGCTCCAAATGCTTAACCAGAATGGCCTACGGAAAAAATACATATACCGTTGTAATCGGGCGAGTTTCTACTTTCAGACGCAACAAGAATTTTTGGGTTTGGTCAATTCGTTCGCGAGATACGGGAGGTTGAAGCTAAGAAATGGTTAAGAAGACAACAATTTTTGCGCAATTCTGCTGCTCCAAACGCTTAACCAGAATGTCCTAGGGATAAAATACAAACACCTTTGTGATCGGGCAAGTATCTACTTTCAGACACAACAGGAAGTTTTGGTTTCGGTCAATCCGTTCGCGAGATATGGGAGTTTGAAGCTAAGAAATGGTTGAGAAGGCAACAATTTTTCCGCAATTCTGCTGCTCCAAACGCTTAACTAGAATGGCCTAGAAAAAAAATACACATACCGTTGTAATCGGGCAAGTATCTACTTTCGGATGCAAGAGGAATTTTTGGGTTTGGTCAATCGGTTCGCGAGATATGGGAGTTTGAAGCTAAGAAATGGTTGGGAAGGCAACCAATTTTTCGCACTTCTGCTGCTCCAAACGCTTAACCAGAAAGGCCTAGGGAAAAAATACATATACCGTTGTAATCGGGCGAGTTTCTACTTTCAGATGCAAGAGGAATTTTTGGGTTCGGTCAATCCGTTCGCGAGATACGGGAGGTTGAAGCTAAGAAATGGTTAAGAAGACAACAATTTTTGCGCAATTCTGCTGCTCCAAACGCTTAACCAGAATGTGCTAGGGAAAAAATACACATACCTTTGTAATCGGGAGAGTTTCTACATTCAGATTCAAGAGGAATTTTTGGGTTTGGTCAATCGGTTCGCGAGATATGGGAGTTTGAAGCTAAGAAATGGTACAGAATGCAACAAATTTTTCGCACTTCTGCTGCTCCAAATGCTTAACCAGAATGGCCTAGGGAAAAAATACATATACCGTTGTAATCGGGCGAGTTTCTACTTTCAGATGCAAGAGGAATTTTTGGGTTCGGTCAATCCGTTCGCGAGATACGGGAGGTTGAAGCTAAGAAATGGTTAAGAAGACAACAATTTTTGCGCAATTCTGCTGCTCCAAACGCTTAACCAGAATGTGCTAGGGAAAAAATACACATACCGTTGTAATCAGGCGAGTTTCTACTTTCAGAAGCAAGAGGACTTTTTGGGTTTGGTCAATCGGCTCGCGAGATATGGGAGTTTGAAGCTAAGAAATGGTTCAGAAGGCAACAAATTTTTCGCACTTCTGCTGCTCCAAATGCTTAACCAGAATGGCCTAGGGAAAAAATACATATACCGTTGTAATCGGGCGAGTTTCTACTTTCAGACGCAACAAGAATTTTTGGGTTTGGTCAATTCGTTCGCGAGATACGGGAGGTTGAAGCTAAGAAATGGTTAAGAAGACAACAATTTTTGCGCAATTCTGCTGCTCCAAACGCTTAACCAGAATGTCCTAGGGATAAAATACAAACACCTTTGTGATCGGGCAAGTATCTACTTTCAGACACAACAGGAATTTTTGGTTTCGGTCAATCCGTTCGCGAGATATGGGAGTTTGAAGCTAAGAAATGGTTGAGAAGGCAACAATTTTTCCGCAATTCTGCTGCTCCAAACGCTTAACTAGAATGGCCTAGAAAAAAAATACACATACCGTTGTAATCGGGCAAGTATCTACTTTCGGATGCAAGAGGAATTTTTGGGTTTGGTCAATCGGTTCGCGAGATATGGGAGTTTGAAGCTAAGAAATGGTTGGGAAGGCAACCAATTTTTCGCACTTCTGCTGCTCCAAACGCTTAACCAGAAAGGCCTAGGGAAAAAATACATATACCGTTGTAATCGGGCGAGTTTCTACTTTCAGATGCAAGAGGAATTTTTGGGTTCGGTCAATCCGTTCGCGAGATACGGGAGGTTGAAGCTAAGAAATGGTTAAGAAGACAACAATTTTTGCGCAATTCTGCTGCTCCAAACGCTTAACCAGAATGTGCTAGGGAAAAAATACACATACCGTTGTAATCAGGCGAGTTTCTACTTTCAGAAGCAAGAGGACTTTTTGGGTTTGGTCAATCGGCTCGCGAGATATGGGAGTTTGAAGCTAAGAAATGGTTCAGAAGGCAACAAATTTTTCGCACTTCTGCTGCTCCAAATGCTTAACCAGAATGGCCTAGGGAAAAAATACATATACCGTTGTAATCGGGCGAGTTTCTACTTTCAGACGCAACAAGAATTTTTGGGTTTGGTCAATTCGTTCGCGAGATACGGGAGGTTGAAGCTAAGAAATGGTTAAGAAGACAACAATTTTTGCGCAATTCTGCTGCTCCAAACGCTTAACCAGAATGTCCTAGGGATAAAATACAAACACCTTTGTGATCGGGCAAGTATCTACTTTCAGACACAACAGGAATTTTTGGTTTCGGTCAATCCGTTCGCGAGATATGGGAGTTTGAAGCTAAGAAATGGTTGAGAAGGCAACAATTTTTCCGCAATTCTGCTGCTCCAAACGCTTAACTAGAATGGCCTAGAAAAAAAATACACATACCGTTGTAATCGGGCAAGTATCTACTTTCGGATGCAAGAGGAATTTTTGGGTTTGGTCAATCGGTTCGCGAGACATGGGAGTTTGAAGCTAAGAAATGGTTGGGAAGGCAACCAATTTTTCGCACTTCTGCTGCTCCAAACGCTTAACCAGAAAGGCCTAGGGAAAAAATACACATACCTTTGTAATCGGGCGAGTTTCTACTTTCAGACGCAACAGGAATTTTTGGGTTTGGTCAATCCGTTCGCGAGATACGGGAGATTAAAGCTAAGAAATGGTTGAGAAGACAACAACATTTGCGCACTTCTGCTGCTCCAAACAATTAACCAGATTGTCCTAGGGAAAAAATTCAAATACCGTTGTAATCGGGCGAGTTTCTACTTTCAGACACACTAGGAATTTTTGGGTTTGGTCAATCCGTTCGCGAGAAATGGGAGTTTGAAGCTAAGAAATGGTTGAGAAGGCAACAAATTTTGCGCACTTCTGCTGCTCCAAACGCTTAACCAGAATGGCCTAGGGAAAAAATACACATACCTTTGTAATCGGGCGAGTTTTTACTTTCAGATGCAGTAGGAATTTTTGGGTTTGGTCAATCCGTTCGCGAGATATGGTAGTTTGAAGCTAAGAAATGGTTGAGAAGGGAACAAATTTTTCGCACTTCTGCTGCTCCAAACGCTTAACCAGAATGGCCTAGGGGAAAGATACAAATACCGCTGTATTCGGGCGAGTTTCTACTTTCAGACACACCAGGAATTTTTGGGTTTGGTCAGTCCGTTCGCGAGATATGGGAGTTTGAAGTTAAGAAATGGTTGAGAAGGAAACAAATTTTGCGCAATTCTGCTGCTCCAAACGCTGAACCAGAATGGACTAGGGAAAAGATACACACACCGTTGTAATCGGGCGAGTTTCTTCTTTCAGACGCAGCAGGAATTTTTAGGTTTGGTCAAACCGTTCGCGAGATATGGGAGTTTGAATCTAAGAAATGGTTGAGAAGGGAACAAATTTTTCGCACTTCTGCTGCTCCAAACGCTTAACCAGAATGGCCTAGGGGAAAGATACAAATACCGTTGTATTCGGGCGAGTTTCTACTTTCAGACACACCAGGAATTTTTGGGTTTGGTCTGTCCGTTCGCGAGATATGGGAGTTTGAAGTTAAGAAATGGTTGAGAAGGAAACAAATTTTGCGCAATTCTGCTGCTCCAAACGCTGAACCAGAATGGACTAGGGAAAAGATACACACACCGTTGTAATCGGGCGAGTTTCTTCTTTCAGACGCAGCAGGAATTTTTAGGTTTGGTCAAACCGTTCGCGAGATATGGGAGTTTGAATCTAAGAAATGGTTGAGAAGGGAACAAATTTTTTGCGATCCTGCTGCTCCAAATACTTAACCAGAATGGCCTAGGGAAAAAATACATATACCGTTGTAATCGGGCGAGTTTCTACTTTCAGATGCAAGAGGAATTTTTGGGTTCGGTCTATCCGTTCGCGAGATACGGGAGCTTGAGGCTAAGAAATGGTTGAGAAGACAACAACTTTTGCGCACTTCTGCTGCTCCAAACGCTTAACTAGAATGGCCTAGAAAAAAAATACACATACCGTTGTAATCGGGCAAGTATCTACTTTCGGATGCAAGAGGAATTTTTGGGTTTGGTTAATCGGTTCGCGAGATATGGGAGTTTGAAGCTAAGAAATGGTTGGGCCGGCGACCAATTTTTCGCACATCTGCTGCTCCAAACGCTTAACCAGAATGGCCTAGGGAAAAAATACACATACCCTTGTAATCGGGCGAGTTTCTGCTTTCAGATGCAAGAGGAATTTTTGTGTTCGGTCTATCCGCTCGCGAGATATGGGAGCTTGAGGCTAAGAAATGGTTGAGAAGACAACAACTTTAGCGCACTTCTGCTGCTCCAAACGCTTAACTAGAATGGCCTAGAAAAAAAATACACATACCGTTGTAATCGGGCAAGTATCTACTTTCGGATGCAAGAGGAATTTTTGGGTTTGGTCAATCGGTTCGCGAGATATGGGAGTTTGAAGCTAAGAAATGGTTGGGAAGGCAACCAATTTTTCGCACTTCTGCTGCTCCAAACGCTTAACCAGAAAGGCCTAGGGAAAAAATACACATACCTTTGTAATCGGGCGAGTTTCTACTTTCAGACGCAACAGGAATTTTTGCGTTTGGATAAACCGTTCGCGAGATATGAGAGTTTGAAGCTAAGAAATGGTTGAGAAGACAACAAATTTTTCGCATTTCTGCTGCTCCAAACGCTTAACCAGAATGGCCTAGAGAAAAAATACAGCTACCGTTGTAATCGGGCGAGTATCTACTTTCAGATGCAAGAGGACTTTTTGGGTTTGGTCAATCGGCTCGCGAGATATGGGAGTTTGAAGCTAAGAAATGGTTCAGAAGGCAACAAATTTTTCGCACTTCTGCTGCTCCAAATGCTTAACCAGAATGGCCTAGGGAAAAAATACATATACCGTTGTAATCGGGCGAGTTTCTACTTTCAGACGCAACAAGAATTTTTGGGTTTGGTCAATTCGTTCGCGAGATACGGGAGGTTGAAGCTAAGAAATGGTTAAGAAGACAACAATTTTTGCGCAATTCTGCTGCTCCAAACGCTTAACCAGAATGTCCTAGGGATAAAATACAAACACCTTTGTGATCGGGCAAGTATCTACTTTCAGACACAACAGGAATTTTTGGTTTCGGTCAATCCGTTCGCGAGATATGGGAGTTTGAAGCTAAGAAATGGTTGAGAAGGCAACAATTTTTCCGCAATTCTGCTGCTCCAAACGCTTAACCAGAATGGCCTAGAAAAAAAATACACATACCGTTGTAATCGGGCAAGTATCTACTTTCGGATGCAAGAGGAATTTTTGGGTTTGGTCAATCGGTTCGCGAGATATGGGAGTTTGAAGCTAAGAAATGGTTGGGAAGGCAACCAATTTTTCGCACTTCTGCTGCTCCAAACGCTTAACCAGAAAGGCCTAGGGAAAAAATACACATACCTTTGTAATCGGGCGAGTTTCTACTTTCAGACGCAACAGGAATTTTTGGGTTTGGTCAATCCGTTCGCGAGATACGGGAGATTAAAGCTAAGAAATGGTTGAGAAGACAACAACATTTGCGCACTTCTGCTGCTCCAAACAATTAACCAGATTGTCCTAGGGAAAAAATTCAAATACCGTTGTAATCGGGCGAGTTTCTACTTTCAGACACACTAGGAATTTTTGGGTTTGGTCAATCCGTTCGCGAGAAATGGGAGTTTGAAGCTAAGAAATGGTTGAGAAGGCAACAAATTTTGCGCACTTCTGCTGCTCCAAACGCTTAACCAGAATGGCCTAGGGAAAAAATACACATACCTTTGTAATCGGGCGAGTTTTTACTTTCAGATGCAGTAGGAATTTTTGGGTTTGGTCAATCCGTTCGCGAGATATGGTAGTTTGAAGCTAAGAAATGGTTGAGAAGGGAACAAATTTTTCGCACTTCTGCTGCTCCAAACGCTTAACCAGAATGGCCTAGGGGAAAGATACAAATACCGCTGTATTCGGGCGAGTTTCTACTTTCAGACACACCAGGAATTTTTGGGTTTGGTCAGTCCGTTCGCGAGATATGGGAGTTTGAAGCTAAGAAATGGTTGGGAAGGCAACCAATTTTTCGCACTTCTGCTGCTCCAAACGCTTAACCAGAAAGGCCTAGGGAAAAAATACACATACCTTTGTAATCGGGCGAGTTTCTACTTTCAGACGCAACAGGAATTTTTGGGTTTGGTCAATCCGTTCGCGAGATACGGGAGATTAAAGCTAAGAAATGGTTGAGAAGACAACAACATTTGCGCACTTCTGCTGCTCCAAACAATTAACCAGATTGTCCTAGGGAAAAAATTCAAATACCGTTGTAATCGGGCGAGTTTCTACTTTCAGACACACTAGGAATTTTTGGGTTTGGTCAATCCGTTCGCGAGAAATGGGAGTTTGAAGCTAAGAAATGGTTGAGAAGGCAACAAATTTTGCGCACTTCTGCTGCTCCAAACGCTTAACCAGAATGGCCTAGGGAAAAAATACACATACCTTTGTAATCGGGCGAGTTTTTACTTTCAGATGCAGTAGGAATTTTTGGGTTTGGTCAATCCGTTCGCGAGATATGGTAGTTTGAAGCTAAGAAATGGTTGAGAAGGGAACAAATTTTTCGCACTTCTGCTGCTCCAAACGCTTAACCAGAATGGCCTAGGGGAAAGATACAAATACCGCTGTATTCGGGCGAGTTTCTACTTTCAGACACACCAGGAATTTTTGGGTTTGGTCAGTCCGTTCGCGAGATATGGGAGTTTGAAGTTAAGAAATGGTTGAGAAGGAAACAAATTTTGCGCAATTCTGCTGCTCCAAACGCTGAACCAGAATGGACTAGGGAAAAGATACACACACCGTTGTAATCGGGCGAGTTTCTTCTTTCAGACGCAGCAGGAATTTTTAGGTTTGGTCAAACCGTTCGCGAGATATGGGAGTTTGAATCTAAGAAATGGTTGAGAAGGGAACAAATTTTTCGCACTTCTGCTGCTCCAAACGCTTAACCAGAATGGCCTAGGGGAAAGATACAAATACCGTTGTATTCGGGCGAGTTTCTACTTTCAGACACACCAGGAATTTTTGGGTTTGGTCAGTCCGTTCGCGAGATATGGGAGTTTGAAGTTAAGAAATGGTTGAGAAGGAAACAAATTTTGCGCAATTCTGCTGCTCCAAACGCTGAACCAGAATGGACTAGGGAAAAGATACACACACCGTTGTAATCGGGCGAGTTTCTTCTTTCAGACGCAGCAGGAATTTTTAGGTTTGGTCAAACCGTTCGCGAGATATGGGAGTTTGAATCTAAGAAATGGTTGAGAAGGGAACAAATTTTTTGCGATCCTGCTGCTCCAAATACTTAACCAGAATGGCCTAGGGAAAAAATACATATACCGTTGTAATCGGGCGAGTTTCTACTTTCAGATGCAAGAGGAATTTTTGGGTTCGGTCTATCCGTTCGCGAGATACGGGAGCTTGAGGCTAAGAAATGGTTGAGAAGACAACAACTTTTGCGCACTTCTGCTGCTCCAAACGCTTAACTAGAATGGCCTAGAAAAAAAATACACATACCGTTGTAATCGGGCAAGTATCTACTTTCGGATGCAAGAGGAATTTTTGGGTTTGGTTAATCGGTTCGCGAGATATGGGAGTTTGAAGCTAAGAAATGGTTGGGCCGGCGACCAATTTTTCGCACATCTGCTGCTCCAAACGCTTAACCAGAATGGCCTAGGGAAAAAATACACATACCCTTGTAATCGGGCGAGTTTCTGCTTTCAGATGCAAGAGGAATTTTTGTGTTCGGTCTATCCGCTCGCGAGATATGGGAGCTTGAGGCTAAGAAATGGTTGAGAAGACAACAACTTTAGCGCACTTCTGCTGCTCCAAACGCTTAACTAGAATGGCCTAGAAAAAAAATACACATACCGTTGTAATCGGGCAAGTATCTACTTTCGGATGCAAGAGGAATTTTTGGGTTTGGTCAATCGGTTCGCGAGATATGGGAGTTTGAAGCTAAGAAATGGTTGGGAAGGCAACCAATTTTTCGCACTTCTGCTGCTCCAAACGCTTAACCAGAAAGGCCTAGGGAAAAAATACACATACCTTTGTAATCGGGCGAGTTTCTACTTTCAGACGCAACAGGAATTTTTGCGTTTGGATAAACCGTTCGCGAGATATGAGAGTTTGAAGCTAAGAAATGGTTGAGAAGACAACAAATTTTTCGCATTTCTGCTGCTCCAAACGCTTAACCAGAATGGCCTAGAGAAAAAATACAGCTACCGTTGTAATCGGGCGAGTATCTACTTTCAGATGCAAGAGGACTTTTTGGGTTTGGTCAATCGGCTCGCGAGATATGGGAGTTTGAAGCTAAGAAATGGTTCAGAAGGCAACAAATTTTTCGCACTTCTGCTGCTCCAAATGCTTAACCAGAATGGCCTAGGGAAAAAATACATATACCGTTGTAATCGGGCGAGTTTCTACTTTCAGACGCAACAAGAATTTTTGGGTTTGGTCAATTCGTTCGCGAGATACGGGAGGTTGAAGCTAAGAAATGGTTAAGAAGACAACAATTTTTGCGCAATTCTGCTGCTCCAAACGCTTAACCAGAATGTCCTAGGGATAAAATACAAACACCTTTGTGATCGGGCAAGTATCTACTTTCAGACACAACAGGAATTTTTGGTTTCGGTCAATCCGTTCGCGAGATATGGGAGTTTGAAGCTAAGAAATGGTTGAGAAGGCAACAATTTTTCCGCAATTCTGCTGCTCCAAACGCTTAACTAGAATGGCCTAGAAAAAAAATACACATACCGTTGTAATCGGGCAAGTATCTACTTTCGGATGCAAGAGGAATTTTTGGGTTTGGTCAATCGGTTCGCGAGATATGGGAGTTTGAAGCTAAGAAATGGTTGGGAAGGCAACCAATTTTTCGCACTTCTGCTGCTCCAAACGCTTAACCAGAAAGGCCTAGGGAAAAAATACACATACCTTTGTAATCGGGCGAGTTTCTACTTTCAGACGCAACAGGAATTTTTGGGTTTGGTCAATCCGTTCGCGAGATACGGGAGATTAAAGCTAAGAAATGGTTGAGAAGACAACAACATTTGCGCACTTCTGCTGCTCCAAACAATTAACCAGATTGTCCTAGGGAAAAAATTCAAATACCGTTGTAATCGGGCGAGTTTCTACTTTCAGACACACTAGGAATTTTTGGGTTTGGTCAATCCGTTCGCGAGAAATGGGAGTTTGAAGCTAAGAAATGGTTGAGAAGGCAACAAATTTTGCGCACTTCTGCTGCTCCAAACGCTTAACCAGAATGGCCTAGGGAAAAAATACACATACCTTTGTAATCGGGCGAGTTTTTACTTTCAGATGCAGTAGGAATTTTTGGGTTTGGTCAATCCGTTCGCGAGATATGGTAGTTTGAAGCTAAGAAATGGTTGAGAAGGGAACAAATTTTTCGCACTTCTGCTGCTCCAAACGCTTAACCAGAATGGCCTAGGGGAAAGATACAAATACCGCTGTATTCGGGCGAGTTTCTACTTTCAGACACACCAGGAATTTTTGGGTTTGGTCAGTCCGTTCGCGAGATATGGGAGTTTGAAGTTAAGAAATGGTTGAGAAGGAAACAAATTTTGCGCAATTCTGCTGCTCCAAACGCTGAACCAGAATGGACTAGGGAAAAGATACACACACCGTTGTAATCGGGCGAGTTTCTTCTTTCAGACGCAGCAGGAATTTTTAGGTTTGGTCAAACCGTTCGCGAGATATGGGAGTTTGAATCTAAGAAATGGTTGAGAAGGGAACAAATTTTTCGCACTTCTGCTGCTCCAAACGCTTAACCAGAATGGCCTAGGGGAAAGATACAAATACCGTTGTATTCGGGCGAGTTTCTACTTTCAGACACACCAGGAATTTTTGGGTTTGGTCAGTCCGTTCGCGAGATATGGGAGTTTGAAGTTAAGAAATGGTTGAGAAGGAAACAAATTTTGCGCAATTCTGCTGCTCCAAACGCTGAACCAGAATGGACTAGGGAAAAGATACACACACCGTTGTAATCGGGCGAGTTTCTTCTTTCAGACGCAGCAGGAATTTTTAGGTTTGGTCAAACCGTTCGCGAGATATGGGAGTTTGAATCTAAGAAATGGTTGAGAAGGGAACAAATTTTTTGCGATCCTGCTGCTCCAAATACTTAACCAGAATGGCCTAGGGAAAAAATACATATACCGTTGTAATCGGGCGAGTTTCTACTTTCAGATGCAAGAGGAATTTTTGGGTTCGGTCTATCCGTTCGCGAGATACGGGAGCTTGAGGCTAAGAAATGGTTGAGAAGACAACAACTTTTGCGCACTTCTGCTGCTCCAAACGCTTAACTAGAATGGCCTAGAAAAAAAATACACATACCGTTGTAATCGGGCAAGTATCTACTTTCGGATGCAAGAGGAATTTTTGGGTTTGGTTAATCGGTTCGCGAGATATGGGAGTTTGAAGCTAAGAAATGGTTGGGCCGGCGACCAATTTTTCGCACATCTGCTGCTCCAAACGCTTAACCAGAATGGCCTAGGGAAAAAATACACATACCCTTGTAATCGGGCGAGTTTCTGCTTTCAGATGCAAGAGGAATTTTTGTGTTCGGTCTATCCGCTCGCGAGATATGGGAGCTTGAGGCTAAGAAATGGTTGAGAAGACAACAACTTTAGCGCACTTCTGCTGCTCCAAACGCTTAACTAGAATGGCCTAGAAAAAAAATACACATACCGTTGTAATCGGGCAAGTATCTACTTTCGGATGCAAGAGGAATTTTTGGGTTTGGTCAATCGGTTCGCGAGATATGGGAGTTTGAAGCTAAGAAATGGTTGGGAAGGCAACCAATTTTTCGCACTTCTGCTGCTCCAAACGCTTAACCAGAAAGGCCTAGGGAAAAAATACACATACCTTTGTAATCGGGCGAGTTTCTACTTTCAGACGCAACAGGAATTTTTGCGTTTGGATAAACCGTTCGCGAGATATGAGAGTTTGAAGCTAAGAAATGGTTGAGAAGACAACAAATTTTTCGCATTTCTGCTGCTCCAAACGCTTAACCAGAATGGCCTAGAGAAAAAATACAGCTACCGTTGTAATCGGGCGAGTATCTACTTTCAGATGCAAGAGGACTTTTTGGGTTTGGTCAATCGGCTCGCGAGATATGGGAGTTTGAAGCTAAGAAATGGTTCAGAAGGCAACAAATTTTTCGCACTTCTGCTGCTCCAAATGCTTAACCAGAATGGCCTAGGGAAAAAATACATATACCGTTGTAATCGGGCGAGTTTCTACTTTCAGACGCAACAAGAATTTTTGGGTTTGGTCAATTCGTTCGCGAGATACGGGAGGTTGAAGCTAAGAAATGGTTAAGAAGACAACAATTTTTGCGCAATTCTGCTGCTCCAAACGCTTAACCAGAATGTCCTAGGGATAAAATACAAACACCTTTGTGATCGGGCAAGTATCTACTTTCAGACACAACAGGAATTTTTGGTTTCGGTCAATCCGTTCGCGAGATATGGGAGTTTGAAGCTAAGAAATGGTTGAGAAGGCAACAATTTTTCCGCAATTCTGCTGCTCCAAACGCTTAACTAGAATGGCCTAGAAAAAAAATACACATACCGTTGTAATCGGGCAAGTATCTACTTTCGGATGCAAGAGGAATTTTTGGGTTTGGTCAATCGGTTCGCGAGATATGGGAGTTTGAAGCTAAGAAATGGTTGGGAAGGCAACCAATTTTTCGCACTTCTGCTGCTCCAAACGCTTAACCAGAAAGGCCTAGGGAAAAAATACACATACCTTTGTAATCGGGCGAGTTTCTACTTTCAGACGCAACAGGAATTTTTGGGTTTGGTCAATCCGTTCGCGAGATACGGGAGATTAAAGCTAAGAAATGGTTGAGAAGACAACAACATTTGCGCACTTCTGCTGCTCCAAACAATTAACCAGATTGTCCTAGGGAAAAAATTCAAATACCGTTGTAATCGGGCGAGTTTCTACTTTCAGACACACTAGGAATTTTTGGGTTTGGTCAATCCGTTCGCGAGAAATGGGAGTTTGAATCTAAGAAATGGTTGAGAAGGCAACAAATTTTGCGCAATTCTGCTGCTCCAAACGCTTAACCAGAATGGCCTAGGGAAGAAATACACATACCTTTGTAATCGGGCGAGTTTTTACTTTCAGACGCAACAAGAAACTTTGGGTTTGGTCAATTCGTTCGCGGGATACGGGAGGTTGAACCTAAGAAATGGTTGAGAAGACAACAAATTTATCCCACTTCTGCTGCTCCAAACGCTTAACCAGAATGGCGTAGGGAAAAAATACACATACATTTGTAATCGGGCGAGTTTCTACTTTCACTCGCAACAGGAATTTTTGGGTTTGGTCAACCCGTTCACGAGATATGGGAGTTTGAATCTTAGATATGGTTGAGAAGGCAACAAATTTTTCGCAATTCTGCTGCTCCAAACGCTTAACCAGAATGGCCTAGAGAAAAAATACACATACCTTTGTAATCGGGCGAGTTTCTACTTTCAGACGCAACAAGAATTTTTGGGTTTGGTCAATTCGTTCGCGAGATACGGGAGGTTGAAGCTAAGAAATGGTTAAGAAGACAACAATTTTTGCGCAATTCTGCTGCTCCAAACGCTTAACCAGAATGGCCTAAGGAAAAAATGCAAATACCGTTGTGATCGAGCGAGTTTCTACTTTCAGACGCAACAGGAATTTTTGATTTCGGTCAATCCGTTCGCGAGATATGGGAGTTTGAAGCTAAGAAATGGTTGAGAAGGCAACAATTGTTTCGCAATTCTGCTGCTCCAAACGCTTAACCAGAATGGCCTCGAAAAAAAATACACATACTTTTGTATTCGGCGAGTTTCTACTTTCACACGCAACAGGAATTTTTGGGTTTGGTCAATCCGTTCGCGAGATATGGGAGTTTGAAGCTAAGAAATGGTTGAGAAGACAACAAATTTTTCCCACTTCTGCTGCTCCAAACGCTTAACCAGAATGGCCTAGGGAAAAAATACCCATACTGTTGTAATCGGGCGGGGTTCTACTTTCAAATGCAAGAGGAATTTTTGGGATTGGTCAATCGGTTCGCGAGATATGGGAGGTTGAAGCTAAGAAATGGTTAAAAAGACAACAATTTTTGCGCAATTCTGCTGCTCCAAACGCTTAACCAGAATCGCCTAGGGAAAAAATACATATACCGTTGTAATCGGGCGAGTTTCTACTTTCAGATGCAAGGGGAATTTTTGGGTTCGGTCAATCCGTTCGCGAGATACGGGAGGTTGAAGCTATGAAATGGTTAAGAAGACAACAATTTTTGCGCAATTCTCGCGCACCAAACGCTTAACCAGAATGTGCTAGGGAAAAAATACACATACCTTTGTAATCGGGAGAGTTTCTACATTCAGATTCAAGAGGAATTTTTGGGTTTGGTCAATCGGTTCGCGAGATATGGGAGTTTGAAGCTAAGAAATGGTACAGAATGCAACAAATTTTTCGCACTTCTGCTGCTCCAAATGCTTAACCAGAATGGCCTAGGGAAAAAATACATATACCGTTGTAATCGGGCGAGTTTCTACTTTCAGATGCAAGAGGAATTTTTGGGTTCGGTCAATCCGTTCGCGAGATACGGGAGGTTGAAGCTAAGAAATGGTTAAGAAGACAACAATTTTTGCGCAATTCTGCTGCTCCAAACGCTTAACCAGAATGTGCTAGGGAAAAAATACACATACCGTTGTAATCAGGCGAGTTTCTACTTTCAGAAGCAAGAGGACTTTTTGGGTTTGGTCAATCGGCTCGCGAGATATGGGAGTTTGACACTAAGAAATGGTTCAGAAGGCAACAAATTTTTCGCACTTCTGCTGCTCCAAATGCTTAACCAGAATGGCCTAGGGAAAAAATACATATACCGTTGTAATCGGGCGAGTTTCTACTTTCAGACGCAACAAGAATTTTTGGGTTTGGTCAATTCGTTCGCGAGATACGGGAGGTTGAAACTAAGAAATGGTTAAGAAGACAACAATTTTTGCGCAATTCTGCTGCTCCAAACGCTTAACCAGAATGTCCTAGGGATAAAATACAAACACCTTTGTGATCGGGCAAGTATCTACTTTCAGACACAACAGGAATTTTTGGTTTCGGTCAATCCGTTCGCGAGATATGGGAGTTTGAAGCTAAGAAATGGTTGAGAAGGCAACAATTTTTCCGCAATTCTGCTGCTCCAAACGCTTAACTAGAATGGCCTAGAAAAAAAATACACATACCGTTGTAATCGGGCAAGTATCTACTTTCGGATGCAAGAGGAATTTTTGGGTTTGGTCAATCGGTTCGCGAGATATGGGAGTTTGAAGCTAAGAAATGGTTGGGAAGGCAACCAATTTTTCGCACTTCTGCTGCTCCAAACGCTTAACCAGAAAGGCCTAGGGAAAAAATACACATACCTTTGTAATCGGGCGAGTTTCTACTTTCAGACGCAACAGGAATTTTTGGGTTTGGTCAATCCGTTCGCGAGATATGGTAGTTTGAAGCTAAGAAATGGTTGAGAAGGGAACAAATTTTTCGCACTTCTGCTGCTCCAAACGCTTAACCAGAATGGCCTAGGGGAAAGATACAAATACCGTTGTATTCGGGCGAGTTTCTACTTTCAGACACACCAGGAATTTTTGGGTTTGGTCAGTCCGTTCGCGAGATATGGGAGTTTGAAGTTAAGAAATGGTTGAGAAGGAAACAAATTTTGCGCAATTCTGCTGCTCCAAACGCTGAACCAGAATGGACTAGGGAAAAGATACACACACCGTTGTAATCGGGCGAGTTTCTTCTTTCAGACGCAGCAGGAATTTTTAGGTTTGGTCAAACCGTTCGCGAGATATGGGAGTTTGAAGCTAAGAAATGGTTGGGAAAGCAACAAATTTTTTGCGATTCTGCTGCTCCAAATACTTAACCAGAATGGCCTAGGGAAAAAATACATATACCGTTGTAATCGGGCGAGTTTCTGCTTTCAGATGCAAGAGGAATTTTTGGGTTCGGTCTATCCGCTCGCGAGATATGGGAGTTAGAAGCTAAGAAATGGTTGAGAAGACAACAACTTTTGGGCAATTCTGCTGCTCCAAACGCTTAACCAGAATGTCCTAGGGAAAAAATACAAATACCGTTGTGATCGGGCGAGTTTCTACTTTCAGACGCAATAGGAATTTTTGGGATCGGTCAATCCGTTCGCGAGATACGGGAGCTTGAGGCTAAGAAATGGTTGAGAAGACAACAACTTTTGCGCACTTCTGCTGCTCCAAACGCTTAACTAGAATGGCCTAGAAAAAAAATACACATACCGTTGTAATCGGGCAAGTATCTACTTACGGATGCAAGAGGAATTTTTGGGTTTGGTTAATCGGTTCGCGAGATATGGGAGTTTGAAGCTAAGAAATGGTAGGGACGGCGACCAATTTTTCGCACATCTGCTGCTCCAAACGCTTAACCAGAATGGCCTAGGGAAAAAATACACATACCCTTGTAATCGGGCGAGTTTCTGCTTTCAGATGCAAGAGGAATTTTTGGGTTTGGACAATCGGTACGCGAGATATGGGAGTTTGAAGCTAAGAAATGGTTGGGAAGGCAACCAATTTTTCGCACATCTGCTGCTCCAAACGCTTAACCAGAATGGCCTAGGGAAAAAATAAACATACCGCTGTAATCGGGCGAGTTTCTATCTTCAGATGCAGTAGGAATTTTTGGGTTTGTCAATCCGTTCGCGAGATATGGGAGTTTGAAGCTAAGAAATGGTTGGGAAAGCAACAAATTTTTCGCACTTCTGCTGCTCCAAATGCTTAACCAGATGGCCTAGGGAAAAAATACACATACCGCTGTAATCTGGCGAGTTTCAACTTTCAGATACAGTAGGAATTTTTGGGTTTGGTCAATCCGTTCGCGAGATATGTTAGTTTGAACCTAAGAAATGGTTGAGAAGGCAGCAAATTTTTCGCAATTCTGCTGCTCCAAACGCTTAACCAGAATGGCCTAGAGAAAAAATACACATACCTTTGTAATCGGGCGAGTTTCTACTTTCAGACGCAACAAGAATTTTTGGGTTTGGTCAATTCGTTCGCGAGATACGGGAGGTTGAAGCTAAGAAATGGTTAAGAAGACAACAATTTTTGCGCAATTCTGCTGCTCCAAACGCTTAACCAGAATGGCCTAAGGAAAAAATGCAAATACCGTTGTGATCGAGCGAGTTTCTACTTTCAGACGCAACAGGAATTTTTGATTTCGGTCAATCCGTTCGCGAGATATGGGAGTTTGAAGCTAAGAAATGGTTGAGAAGGCAACAATTGTTTCGCAATTCTGCTGCTCCAAACGCTTAACCAGAATGGCCTCGAAAAAAAATACACATACTTTTGTATTCGGCGAGTTTCTACTTTCACACGCAACAGGAATTTTTGGGTTTGGTCAATCCGTTCGCGAGATATGGGAGTTTGAAGCTAAGAAATGGTTGAGAAGACAACAAATTTTTCCCACTTCTGCTGCTCCAAACGCTTAACCAGAATGGCCTAGGGAAAAAATACCCATACTGTTGTAATCGGGCGGGGTTCTACTTTCAAATGCAAGAGGAATTTTTGGGATTGGTCAATCGGTTCGCGAGATATGGGAGGTTGAAGCTAAGAAATGGTTAAGAAGACAACAATTTTTGCGCAATTCTGCTGCTCCAAACGCTTAACCAGAATCGCCTAGGGAAAAAATACATATACCGTTGTAATCGGGCGAGTTTCTACTTTCAGATGCAAGGGGAATTTTTGGGTTCGGTCAATCCGTTCGCGAGATACGGGAGGTTGAAGCTATGAAATGGTTAAGAAGACAACAATTTTTGCGCAATTCTCGCGCACCAAACGCTTAACCAGAATGTGCTAGGGAAAAAATACACATACCTTTGTAATCGGGAGAGTTTCTACATTCAGATTCAAGAGGAATTTTTGGGTTTGGTCAATCGGTTCGCGAGATATGGGAGTTTGAAGCTAAGAAATGGTACAGAATGCAACAAATTTTTCGCACTTCTGCTGCTCCAAATGCTTAACCAGAATGGCCTAGGGAAAAAATACATATACCGTTGTAATCGGGCGAGTTTCTACTTTCAGATGCAAGAGGAATTTTTGGGTTCGGTCAATCCGTTCGCGAGATACGGGAGGTTGAAGCTAAGAAATGGTTAAGAAGACAACAATTTTTGCGCAATTCTGCTGCTCCAAACGCTTAACCAGAATGTGCTAGGGAAAAAATACACATACCGTTGTAATCAGGCGAGTTTCTACTTTCAGAAGCAAGAGGACTTTTTGGGTTTGGTCAATCGGCTCGCGAGATATGGGAGTTTGACACTAAGAAATGGTTCAGAAGGCAACAAATTTTTCGCACTTCTGCTGCTCCAAATGCTTAACCAGAATGGCCTAGGGAAAAAATACATATACCGTTGTAATCGGGCGAGTTTCTACTTTCAGACGCAACAAGAATTTTTGGGTTTGGTCAATTCGTTCGCGAGATACGGGAGGTTGAAACTAAGAAATGGTTAAGAAGACAACAATTTTTGCGCAATTCTGCTGCTCCAAACGCTTAACCAGAATGTCCTAGGGATAAAATACAAACACCTTTGTGATCGGGCAAGTATCTACTTTCAGACACAACAGGAATTTTTGGTTTCGGTCAATCCGTTCGCGAGATATGGGAGTTTGAAGCTAAGAAATGGTTGAGAAGGCAACAATTTTTCCGCAATTCTGCTGCTCCAAACGCTTAACTAGAATGGCCTAGAAAAAAAATACACATACCGTTGTAATCGGGCAAGTATCTACTTTCGGATGCAAGAGGAATTTTTGGGTTTGGTCAATCGGTTCGCGAGATATGGGAGTTTGAAGCTAAGAAATGGTTGGGAAGGCAACCAATTTTTCGCACTTCTGCTGCTCCAAACGCTTAACCAGAAAGGCCTAGGGAAAAAATACACATACCTTTGTAATCGGGCGAGTTTCTACTTTCAGACGCAACAGGAATTTTTGGGTTTGGTCAATCCGTTCGCGAGATATGGTAGTTTGAAGCTAAGAAATGGTTGAGAAGGGAACAAATTTTTCGCACTTCTGCTGCTCCAAACGCTTAACCAGAATGGCCTAGGGGAAAGATACAAATACCGTTGTATTCGGGCGAGTTTCTACTTTCAGACACACCAGGAATTTTTGGGTTTGGTCAGTAGATATCGGGAGTTTGAAGTCTAAGAAATCGGTCTGAGAAGCCGAAACAACTTTTTGCCCGCAATTCTGCTGCTCCAAACGCTTGAACAGCATGGATAGGCGAAAAGATCCACACACCGTTGTAATCGGGCGAGTTTCTTCTTTCAGACGCAGCAGGAATTTTTAGGTTTGGTCAAACCGTTCGCGAGATATGGGAGTTTGAAGCTAAGAAATGGTTGGGAAAGCAACAAATTTTTTGCGATTCTGCTGCTCCAAATACTTAACCAGAATGGCCTAGGGAAAAAATACATATACCGTTGTAATCGGGCGAGTTTCTACTTTCAGATGCAAGAGGAATTTTTGGGTTCGGTCTATCCGTTCGCGAGATACGGGAGCTTGAGGCTAAGAAATGGTTGAGAAGACAACAACTTTTGCGCACTTCTGCTGCTCCAAACGCTTAACTAGAATGGCCTAGAAAAAAAATACACATACCGTTGTAATCGGGCAAGTATCTACTTTCGGATGCAAGAGGAATTTTTGGGTTTGGTTAATCGGTTCGCGAGATATGGGAGTTTGAAGCTAAGAAATGGTTGGGCCGGCGACCAATTTTTCGCACATCTGCTGCTCCAAACGCTTAACCAGAATGGCCTAGGGAAAAAATACACATACCCTTGTAATCGGGCGAGTTTCTGCTTTCAGATGCAAGAGGAATTTTTGGGTTCGGTCTATCCGCTCGCGAGATATGGGAGTTAGAAGCTAAGAAATGGTTGAGAAGACAACAACTTTTGGGCAATTCTGCTGCTCCAAACGCTTAACCAGAATGTCCTAGGGAAAAAATACAAATACCGTTGTGATCGGGCGAGTTTCTACTTTCAGACGCAATAGGAATTTTTGGGATCGGTCAATCCGTTCGCGAGATACGGGAGCTTGAGGCTAAGAAATGGTTGAGAAGACAACAACTTTTGCGCACTTCTGCTGCTCCAAACGCTTAACTAGAATGGCCTAGAAAAAAAATACACATACCGTTGTAATCGGGCAAGTATCTACTTACGGATGCAAGAGGAATTTTTGGGTTTGGTTAATCGGTTCGCGAGATATGGGAGTTTGAAGCTAAGAAATGGTTGGGACGGCGACCAATTTTTCGCACATCTGCTGCTCCAAACGCTTAACCAGAATGGCCTAGGGAAAAAATACACATACCCTTGTAATCGGGCGAGTTTCTGCTTTCAGATGCAAGAGGAATTTTTGGGTTTGGACAATCGGTACGCGAGATATGGGAGTTTGAAGCTAAGAAATGGTTGGGAAGGCAACCAATTTTTCGCACATCTGCTGCTCCAAACGCTTAACCAGAATGGCCTAGGGAAAAAATAAACATACCGCTGTAATCGGGCGAGTTTCTATCTTCAGATGCAGTAGGAATTTTTGGGTTTGTCAATCCGTTCGCGAGATACGGGAGTTTGAAGCTAAGAAATGGTTGGGAAAGCAACAAATTTTTCGCACTTCTGCTGCTCCAAATGCTTAACCAGATGGCCTAGGGAAAAAATACACATACCGCTGTAATCTGGCGAGTTTCAACTTTCAGATACAGTAGGAATTTTTGGGTTTGGTCAATCCGTTCGCGAGATATGGGAGTTTGAATCTAAGAAATGGTTGAGAAGGCAGCAAATTTTTCGCAATTCTGCTGCTCAACGCTTAACTAGAATGGCCTAGGAAAAAAATACCCATACCGTTGTAATCGGGCAAGTATCTACTTTCGGATGCAACAGGAATTTTTGGGTTTGGTCAATCGGTTCGCGAGATATGGTAGTTTGAAGCTAAGAAATTGTTGGAAGGCGACCAATTTTTCGCACATCTGCTGCTCCAAACGCTTAACCAGAATGGCCTAGGGAAAAAATACACATACCTTTGTAATCGGGCGAGTTTCTACTTTCAGATGAACAGGAATTTTTGGGTTTGGTCAATCCGTTCGCGAGATATGGGAGTTTCAAGCTAAGAAATGGTTGAGAAGACAACAACTTTTGCGCAATTCTGCTGCTCCAAACAATTAACAAGGATGTCCTAGGGAAAAAATACAACTACCGTTGTAATCGGGCGAGTTTCTACTTTCAGACACACCAGGAATTTTAGGGTTTGGTCAATCCGTTCGCGAGATATGGGAGTTTGAAGCTAAGAAATGGTTGAGAAGGGAATAAATTTTTCGCACTTCTGCTGCTTCAAACGCTTAACCAGAATGGCCTAGGGGAAAAATACACATACCGTTGTCATCGGGCGAGTTTCTTCTTTCAGACGCAGCAGGAGTTTTTATGTTTGGTCAAACCGTTCGCGAGATATGGAAGTTTGAATCTAAGAAACGGTTGAGAAGGGAACAAATTTTTCGCACTTCTGCTGCTCCAAACGCTTAACCAGAATGGCCTAGGGGAAAAATACACATACCTTTGTAATCGGGCGAGTTTCTACTCTCAGATTCAAGAGGAATTTTTGGGTTCGGTCTATCCGCTCGCGAGATATGGGAGTTTGAACCTAAGAAATGGTTGAGAAGACAACTTTTGGGCAATTCTGCTGCTCCAAACGCTTAACCAGAGTGTCCTAGGGAAAAAATACAAATATCGTTGTGATCGGTCGAGTTTCTACTTTGAGACGCAACAGGAATTTTTGGGTTCGGTCAATCCGTTCCCGAGATACGGGAGGTTGAAGCTAAGAAATGGTTAAGAAGACAACAATTTTTGCGCAATTCTGCTGCTCCAAACGCTTAACCAGAATGTCCTAGGGAAAAAATGCAAATACCGTTGTGATCGGGCGAGTATCTACTTTCAGACACAACAGGAATTTTTGGGTTCGGTCAATCCGTTCGCGAGATATGGGAGTTTGAAGCTAAGAAATGGTTGAGAAGGCAACAATTTTTTCGCAATTCTGCTGCTCCAAACGCTTAACTAGAATGGCCTAGAAAAAAAATACACATACCGTTGTAATCGGGCAAGTATCTACTTTCGGATGCAAGAGAATTTTTTGGGTTTGGTCAATCGGTTCGCGAGATATGGGAGTTTGAAGCTAAGAAATGGTTGGGAAGGCAAACAATTTTTCGCACATCTGCTGCTCCAAACGCTTAACAAGAATGGCCTAGGGAAAAAATACACATACCTTTGTAATCGGGCGAGTTTGTACTTTCAGACGCAACAGAAATTTTTGGGTTTGGTCAATCCGTTCGCGAGATATGGGAGTTTGAACCTAAGAAATGGTTGAGAAGGCAGCAAATTTTTCGCAATTCTGCTGCTCAACGCTTAACTAGAATGGCCTAGGAAAAAATACACATACCGCTGTAATCGGGCGAGTTTCTATCTTCAGATGCAGTAGGAATTTTTGGGTTTGTCAATCCGATCGCGAGATATGGGAGTTTGAAGCTAAGAAATGGTTGGGAAGGCAACCAATTTTGCGCAATTCTGCTGCTCCAAACGCTGAACCAGAATGGACTAGGGAAAAGATACACACACCGTTGTAATCGGGCGAGTTTCTTCTTTCAGACGCAGCAGGAATTTTTAGGTTTGGTCAAACCGTTCGCGAGATATGGGAGTTTGAATCTAAGAAATGGTTGAGAAGGGAACAAATTTTTTGCGATTCTGCTGCTCCAAATACTTAACCAGAATGGCCTAGGGAAAAAATACATATACCGTTGTAATCGGGCGAGTTTCTACTTTCAGATGCAAGAGGAATTTTTGGGTTCGGTCTATCCGTTCGCGAGATACGGGAGCTTGAGGCTAAGAAATGGTTGAGAAGACAACAACTTTTGCGCACTTCTGCTGCTCCAAACGCTTAACTAGAATGGCCTAGAAAAAAAATACACATACCGTTGTAATCGGGCAAGTATCTACTTTCGGATGCAAGAGGAATTTTTGGGTTTGGTTAATCGGTTCGCGAGATATGGGAGTTTGAAGCTAAGAAATGGTTGGGCCGGCGACCAATTTTTCGCACATCTGCTGCTCCAAACGCTTAACCAGAATGGCCTAGGGAAAAAATACACATACCCTTGTAATCGGGCGAGTTTCTGCTTTCAGATGCAAGAGGAATTTTTGGGTTCGGTCTATCCGCTCGCGAGATATGGGAGTTAGAAGCTAAGAAATGGTTGAGAAGACAACAACTTTTGGGCAATTCTGCTGCTCCAAACGCTTAACCAGAATGTCCTAGGGAAAAAATACAAATACCGTTGTGATCGGGCGAGTTTCTACTTTCAGACGCAATAGGAATTTTTGGGATCGGTCAATCCGTTCGCGAGATACGGGAGCTTGAGGCTAAGAAATGGTTGAGAAGACAACAACTTTTGCGCACTTCTGCTGCTCCAAACGCTTAACTAGAATGGCCTAGAAAAAAAATACACATACCGTTGTAATCGGGCAAGTATCTACTTACGGATGCAAGAGGAATTTTTGGGTTTGGTTAATCGGTTCGCGAGATATGGGAGTTTGAAGCTAAGAAATGGTTGGGACGGCGACCAATTTTTCGCACATCTGCTGCTCCAAACGCTTAACCAGAATGGCCTAGGGAAAAAATACACATACCCTTGTAATCGGGCGAGTTTCTGCTTTCAGATGCAAGAGGAATTTTTGGGTTTGGACAATCGGTACGCGAGATATGGGAGTTTGAAGCTAAGAAATGGTTGGGAAGGCAACCAATTTTTCGCACATCTGCTGCTCCAAACGCTTAACCAGAATGGCCTAGGGAAAAAATAAACATACCGCTGTAGTCGGGCGAGTTTCTATCTTCAGATGCAGTAGGAATTTTTGGGTTTGTCAATCCGTTCGCGAGATATGGGAGTTTGAAGCTAAGAAATGGTTGGGAAAGCAACAAATTTTTCGCACTTCTGCTGCTCCAAATGCTTAACCAGATGGCCTAGGGAAAAAATACACATACCGCTGTAATCTGGCGAGTTTCAACTTTCAGATACAGTAGGAATTTTTGGGTTTGGTCAATCCGTTCGCGAGATATGTTAGTTTGAACCTAAGAAATGGTTGAGAAGGCAGCAAATTTTTCGCAATTCTGCTGCTCCAAACGCTTAACTAGAATGGCCTAGGAAAAAAATACACATCCCGTTGTAATCGGGCAAGTATCTACTTTCGGATGCAAGAGAATTTTTTGGGTTTGGTCAATCGGTTCGCGAGATATGGGAGTTTGAAGCTAAGAAATGGTTGGGAAGGCAAACAATTTTTCGCACATCTGCTGCTCCAAACGCTTAACAAGAATGGCCTAGGGAAAAAATACACATACCTTTGTAATCGGGCGAGTTTGTACTTTCAGACGCAACAGAAATTTTTGGGTTTGGTCAATCCGTTCGCGAGATATGGGAGTTTGAACCTAAGAAATGGTTGAGAAGGCAGCAAATTTTTCGCAATTCTGCTGCTCAACGCTTAACTAGAATGGCCTAGGAAAAAATACACATACCGCTGTAATCGGGCGAGTTTCTATCTTCAGATGCAGTAGGAATTTTTGGGTTTGTCAATCCGATCGCGAGATATGGGAGTTTGAAGCTAAGAAATGGTTGGGAAGGCAACCAATTTTGCGCAATTCTGCTGCTCCAAACGCTGAACCAGAATGGACTAGGGAAAAGATACACACACCGTTGTAATCGGGCGAGTTTCTTCTTTCAGACGCAGCAGGAATTTTTAGGTTTGGTCAAACCGTTCGCGAGATATGGGAGTTTGAATCTAAGAAATGGTTGAGAAGGGAACAAATTTTTTGCGATTCTGCTGCTCCAAATACTTAACCAGAATGGCCTAGGGAAAAAATACATATACCGTTGTAATCGGGCGAGTTTCTACTTTCAGATGCAAGAGGAATTTTTGGGTTCGGTCTATCCGTTCGCGAGATACGGGAGCTTGAGGCTAAGAAATGGTTGAGAAGACAACAACTTTTGCGCACTTCTGCTGCTCCAAACGCTTAACTAGAATGGCCTAGAAAAAAAATACACATACCGTTGTAATCGGGCAAGTATCTACTTTCGGATGCAAGAGGAATTTTTGGGTTTGGTTAATCGGTTCGCGAGATATGGGAGTTTGAAGCTAAGAAATGGTTGGGCCGGCGACCAATTTTTCGCACATCTGCTGCTCCAAACGCTTAACCAGAATGGCCTAGGGAAAAAATACACATACCCTTGTAATCGGGCGAGTTTCTGCTTTCAGATGCAAGAGGAATTTTTGGGTTCGGTCTATCCGCTCGCGAGATATGGGAGTTAGAAGCTAAGAAATGGTTGAGAAGACAACAACTTTTGGGCAATTCTGCTGCTCCAAACGCTTAACCAGAATGTCCTAGGGAAAAAATACAAATACCGTTGTGATCGGGCGAGTTTCTACTTTCAGACGCAATAGGAATTTTTGGGATCGGTCAATCCGTTCGCGAGATACGGGAGCTTGAGGCTAAGAAATGGTTGAGAAGACAACAACTTTTGCGCACTTCTGCTGCTCCAAACGCTTAACTAGAATGGCCTAGAAAAAAAATACACATACCGTTGTAATCGGGCAAGTATCTACTTACGGATGCAAGAGGAATTTTTGGGTTTGGTTAATCGGTTCGCGAGATATGGGAGTTTGAAGCTAAGAAATGGTTGGGACGGCGACCAATTTTTCGCACATCTGCTGCTCCAAACGCTTAACCAGAATGGCCTAGGGAAAAAATACACATACCCTTGTAATCGGGCGAGTTTCTGCTTTCAGATGCAAGAGGAATTTTTGGGTTTGGACAATCGGTACGCGAGATATGGGAGTTTGAAGCTAAGAAATGGTTGGGAAGGCAACCAATTTTTCGCACATCTGCTGCTCCAAACGCTTAACCAGAATGGCCTAGGGAAAAAATAAACATACCGCTGTAGTCGGGCGAGTTTCTATCTTCAGATGCAGTAGGAATTTTTGGGTTTGTCAATCCGTTCGCGAGATATGGGAGTTTGAAGCTAAGAAATGGTTGGGAAAGCAACAAATTTTTCGCACTTCTGCTGCTCCAAATGCTTAACCAGATGGCCTAGGGAAAAAATACACATACCGCTGTAATCTGGCGAGTTTCAACTTTCAGATACAGTAGGAATTTTTGGGTTTGGTCAATCCGTTCGCGAGATATGTTAGTTTGAACCTAAGAAATGGTTGAGAAGGCAGCAAATTTTTCGCAATTCTGCTGCTCCAAACGCTTAACTAGAATGGCCTAGGAAAAAAATACACATCCCGTTGTAATCGGGCAAGTATCTACTTTCGGATGCAAGAGGAATTTTTGGGTTTGGTCAATCGGTTCGCGAGATATGGGGGTTTGAAGCTAAGAAATGGTTGGGATGGCAACCAATTTTTCGCACATCTGCTGCTCCAAACGCTTAACTAGAATGGCCTAGGGAAAAAATACACATACCTTTGTAATCGGGCGAGTTTCTTCTTTCAGACACACTAGGAATTTTTGGGTTTGGTCAATCCGTTCGCGAGATATGGGAGTTTGAATCTAAGAAATGGTTGAGAAGGCAGCAAATTTTTCGCAATTCTGCTGCTCAACGCTTAACTAGAATGGCCTAGGAAAAAAATACCCATACCGTTGTAATCGGGCAAGTATCTACTTTCGGATGCAACAGGAATTTTTGGGTTTGGTCAATCGGTTCGCGAGATATGGTAGTTTGAAGCTAAGAAATTGTTGGAAGGCGACCAATTTTTCGCACATCTGCTGCTCCAAACGCTTAACCAGAATGGCCTAGGGAAAAAATACACATACCTTTGTAATCGGGCGAGTTTCTACTTTCAGATGAACAGGAATTTTTGGGTTTGGTCAATCCGTTCGCGAGATATGGGAGTTTCAAGCTAAGAAATGGTTGAGAAGACAACAACTTTTGCGCAATTCTGCTGCTCCAAACAATTAACAAGGATGTCCTAGGGAAAAAATACAACTACCGTTGTAATCGGGCGAGTTTCTACTTTCAGACACACCAGGAATTTTAGGGTTTGGTCAATCCGTTCGCGAGATATGGGAGTTTGAAGCTAAGAAATGGTTGAGAAGGGAATAAATTTTTCGCACTTCTGCTGCTCCAAACGCTTAACCAGAATGGCCTTGGGGAAAAATACACATACCGTTGTCATCGGGCGAGTTTCTTCTTTCAGACGCAGCAGGAGTTTTTATGTTTGGTCAAACCGTTCGCGAGATATGGAAGTTTGAATCTAAGAAACGGTTGAGAAGGGAACAAATTTTTCGCACTTCTGCTGCTCCAAACGCTTAACCAGAATGGCCTAGGGGAAAAATACACATACCTTTGTAATCGGGCGAGTTTCTACTCTCAGATTCAAGAGGAATTTTTGGGTTCGGTCTATCCGCTCGCGAGATATGGGAGTTTGAACCTAAGAAATGGTTGAGAAGACAACTTTTGGGCAATTCTGCTGCTCCAAACGCTTAACCAGAGTGTCCTAGGGAAAAAATACAAATATCGTTGTGATCGGTCGAGTTTCTACTTTGAGACGCAACAGGAATTTTTGGGTTCGGTCAATCCGTTCCCGAGATACGGGAGGTTGAAGCTAAGAAATGGTTAAGAAGACAACAATTTTTGCGCAATTCTGCTGCTCCAAACGCTTAACCAGAATGTCCTAGGGAAAAAATGCAAATACCGTTGTGATCGGGCGAGTATCTACTTTCAGACACAACAGGAATTTTTGGGTTCGGTCAATCCGTTCGCGAGATATGGGAGTTTGAAGCTAAGAAATGGTTGAGAAGGCAACAATTTTTTCGCAATTCTGCTGCTCCAAACGCTTAACTAGAATGGCCTAGAAAAAAAATACACATACCGTTGTAATCGGGCAAGTATCTACTTTCGGATGCAAGAGGAATTTTTTGGGTTTGGTCAATCGGTTCGCGAGATATGGGAGTTTGAAGCTAAGAAATGGTTGGGAAGGCAAACAATTTTTCGCACATCTGCTGCTCCAAACGCTTAACAAGAATGGCCTAGGGAAAAAATACACATACCTTTGTAATCGGGCGAGTTTGTACTTTCAGACGCAACAGAAATTTTTGGGTTTGGTCAATCCGTTCGCGAGATATGGGAGTTTGAACCTAAGAAATGGTTGAGAAGGCAGCAAATTTTTCGCAATTCTGCTGCTCAACGCTTAACTAGAATGGCCTAGGAAAAAATACACATACCGCTGTAATCGGGCGAGTTTCTATCTTCAGATGCAGTAGGAATTTTTGGGTTTGTCAATCCGATCGCGAGATATGGGAGTTTGAAGCTAAGAAATGGTTGGGAAGCCAACAAATTTTGCGCACTTCTGCTGCTCCAAACAATTAACGAGAATGGCGTAGGGAAAAAATACACATACCTTTGTAATCGGGCGGGTTTCTACTTTCAGATGCAGTAGGAATTTTTGGGTTTGGTCAATCCGTTCGCGAGATATGGGAGTGTGAACCTAAGAAATGGTTGAGAAGGGAATAAATTTTTCGCACTTCTGCTGCTCCAAACGCTTAACCAGAATGGCCTAGGGGAAAATACACATACCTTTGTAATCGGGCGAGTTTCTATTCTCAGATTCAAGAGGAATTTTTGGGTTTGGCCAATCGGTTCGCGAGATATGGGAGTTTGAAGCTAAGAAATGGTACAGAAAGCAACACATTTTTCGCACTTCTGCTGCTCCAAATGCTTAACCAGAATGGCCTAGGGAAAAAATACATATACCGTTGATTTCGGGCGAGTTTCTACTTTCAGACGGAGCAGGAATTTTTGCGTTTGGGCAAACCGATAGCGAGATATGGGAGTTTGAATCTAAGAAATGGTTGAGAAGGGAACAAATTTTTCGCACTTCTGCTGCTCCAAACAATTAACCAGAATATCCTAGGGGAAAAATTCACACACCTTTGTAATGGTTTGGGCGAGTTTCTACTTTCAGACGCAACAAGAATTTTTGGATTTGGTCAATTCGTTCGCGAGATACGGGAGGTTGAAGCTAAGAAATGGGTAAGAAGACAATAATTTGTCCGCACTTCTGCTGCTCCAAACGCTTAACCAGAATGGCCTAGGGAAAAAATACACATACCTTTGTAATCGGGCGAGTTTCTACTTTCAGACGCAACAGAAATTTTTGGGTTTGGTCAATCCGTTCGCGAGATATGGGAGTTTGAACCTAAGAAATGGTTGAGAAGGCAGCAAATTTTTCGCAATTCTGCTGCTCAACGCTTAACTAGAATGGCCTAGGAAAAAATACACATACCTTTGTAATCGGGCGTGTTTCTACTTTCAGATGCAGTAGGAATTTTTGGGTTTGGTCAATCCGTTCGCGAGATATGGGAGTTTGAAACTAAGAAATGGTACAGAAAGCAACACATTTTTCGCACTTCTGCTGCTCAATACGCTTAACCAGAATGGCCTAGGGGAAAAATACACATACCGTTGTAATCGGGCGAGTTTCATCTTTCAGACGCAGCAGGAGTTTTTATGTTTGGTCAAACCGTTCGCGAGATATGGGAGTTTGAATCTAAGAAATGGTTGGGAAGGCAACCAATTTTTCGCACATCTGCTGCTCCAAACGCTTAACCAGAATGGCCTAGGGAAAAAATACACATACCTTTGTAATCGGGCGAATTTCTACTTTCAGACGCAACAGGAATTTTTGGGTTTGGTCAATCCGTTCGCGAGATATGGGAGTTTGAACCTAAGAAATGGTTGAGAAGGCAGCAAATTTTTCGCAATTCTGCTGCTCAACGCTTAACTAGAATGGCCTAGGAATAAATACACATCACTTTGTAATCGGGCGAGTTTCCACTTTCAGATGCAGTAGGAATTTTTGGGTTTGGTCAATCCGTTCGCGAGATATGGGAGTTTGAAGCTAAGAAATGGTTGAGAAGGGAATACATTTTTCGCACTTCTGCTGCTCCAAACGCTTAACCAGAATGGCCTAGGGGAAAAATACACATACCGTTGTAATCGGGCGAGTTTCTTCTTTCAGACGCAGCAGGAGTTTTTATGTTTGGTCAAACCGTTCGCGAGATATGGGAGTTTGAATCTAAGAAATGGTTGAGAAGGGAACAAATTTTTCGTACTTGTGCTGCTCCAAACGCTTAACCAGAATGGCCTAGGGGAAAAATACACATACCTATGTAATCGGGCGAGTTTCTACTCTCAGATTCAAGAGGAATTTTTGGGTTTGGTCAATCGGTTCGCGAGATATGGGAGTTTGAAGCTAAGAAATGGTACAGAAAGCAACACATTTTTCGCACTTCTGCTGCTCCAAATGCTTAACAAGAATGGCCTAGGGAAAAAATACATATACCGTTGTAATCGGGCGAGTTTCTACTTTCAGATGCAGGAGCAATTTTTGGGTTCGGTCTATCCGCTCGCGAGATATGGGAGTTTGAAGCTAAGAAATGGTTGAGAAGACAACTTTTGGGCAATTCTGCTGCTCCAAACGCTTAACCAAAATGTCCTAGGGAAAAAATACACATACCTTTGTAATCGGGCGTGTTTCTACTTTCAGATGCAGTAGGAATTTTTGGGTTTGGTCAATCCGTTCGCGAGCTACGGGAGGTTGAAGCTAAGATATGGTTAAGAAGACAATAATTTGTGCGCAATTCTGCTGCTCCAAATAATTAACCAGAATGTCCTAGGGGAAAAATACACACACCTTTCTAATCGGGCGAGTTTCTACTTTCAGATGCAAGAGGAATTTTTGGGTTTGGTCAATCGGTTCGGGAGATATGGGAGTTTGAAGCTAAGAAATGGTTCAGAAGGCAACAAATTTTTCGCACTTCTGCTGCTCCAAACAATTAACCAGAATGTCCTAGGGGA
The DNA here is from genome assembly GCF_051014685.1 of Ptiloglossa arizonensis. NCBI lineage: Eukaryota > Metazoa > Arthropoda > Insecta > Hymenoptera > Colletidae > Ptiloglossa > Ptiloglossa arizonensis. Next base: position 545,368 of record NW_027478571.1, on the reverse strand, counting down.
AAAATACACACACCTTTGTAATCGGGCGAGTTTCTACTTTCAGACGCAACAAGAATTTTTGGGTTTGGTCAATTCGTTCGCGAGATACGGGAGGTTGAAGCTAAGATATGGTTAAGAAGACAATAATTTGTGCGCAATTCTGCTGCTCCAAACGCTTAACCAGAATGTCCTAGGGAAAAAATACAAATACCGTTGTGATCGGGCGAGTATCTACTTTCAGACACAACAGGAATTTTTGGGTTCGGTCGATCCGTTCGCGAGATATGGGAGTTTGAAGCTAAGAAATGGTTGAGAAGGCAACAATTTTTTCGCCATTCTGCTGCTCCAAACGCTTAACCAGAATGGCCTAGGGAAAAAATACACATACCTTTGTAATCGGGCGAGTTTCTACTCTCAGATTCAAGAGGAATTTTTGGGTTTGGTCAATCGGTTCGCGAGATATGGGAGTTTGAAGCTAAGAAATGGTACAGTAGGCAACACATTTTTCGCACTTCTGCTGCTCCAAATGCTTAACCAGAGTGGCCTAGGGAAAAAATACAAATACCTTTGTAATCGGGCGAGTTTCTACTGTCAGACACACTAGGAATTTTTGGGTTCGGTCAATCCGTTCGCGAGAAATGGGAGTTTGAAGCTAAGAAATGGTTGAGAAGGCAACAAATTTTGCGCACTTCTGCTGCTCCAAACGCTTAACCAGAATGGCCTAGGGAAAAAATACACATACCCTTGTAATCGGGCGAGTTTCTACTTTCAGATGCAGTAGGAATTTTTGGGTTTGGTCAATCCGTTCGCGAGATATGGGAGTTTGAAGCTAAGAAATGGTTGAGAAGGGAATAAATTTTTCGCACTTCTGCTGCTCCAAACGCATAACCAGAATGGTCTAGGGGAAAAATACACATACCGTTGTAATCGGGCGAGTTTCTTCTTTCAGACGCAGCAGGAGTTTTTATGTTTGGTCAAACCGTTCGCGAGATATGGGAGTTTGAATCTAAGAAATGGTTGAGAAGGGAACAAATTTTTCGCACTTCTGCTGCTCCAAACGTTTAACCAGAATGGCCTAGGGAAAAAATACACATACCTTTGTAATTGGGCGAGTTTCTACTTTCAGACACACCAGGAATTTTTGGGTTTGGGCAATCGGTTCGCGAGATATGGGAGTTTGAAGCTAAGAAATGGTTGAGAAGCCAACAAATTTTGCGCACTTCTGCTGCTCCAAACAATTAACGAGAATGGCGTAGGGAAAAAATACACATACCTTTGTTATCGGGCGAGTTTCTACTTTCAGATGCAGTAGGAATTTTTGGGTTTGATCAATCCGTTCGCGAGATATGGGAGTTTGAAGCTAAGAAATGGTTGAGAAGGCAGAAATTTTTTCGCAATTCTGCTGCTCCAAACGCTTAAACAGAACGGCCTAGAAAAAAAATACACATACCGTTGTAATCGGGCGAGTAACTACTTTCAGATGCAAGAGGAATTTTTGGGTTTGGTCAATCCGTTGGCGAGGTACGGGAGCTTAAGGCTAAGAAATGGTTGAGAAGACAACAACTTTTGCGCACTTCTGCTGCTCCAAACACTTAACCAGAATGGCCGAGGGAAAAAATACACACAGCGTTGAAATCGGGCGAGTTTCTAGTTTCGGACGCAGCAGGAATTTTTGGGTTCGGTCAATCCGTTCGCGAGATGTGGGAGTTTGAATCTAAGAAATGGTTGAGAAGGCAACAAATTTTTCGCAATTCTGCTGCTCCAAACGCTTAACCAGAATGGCCTAGGGAAAAAATACACATACCGTTGTAATCGGGCGAGTATCTACTCTCAGATGCAAGAGGAATTTTTGGGCTTTGGTCAATCCGTTCGCGAGATATGGGAGTTTGAAGCTAAGAAATGGTTTAGAAGGCAACAAATTTTGCGCAATTCTGCTGCTCCAAACGCTTAACCAGAATGGCCTAGGGAAAAAATACACATACCGTTGTAATCGGGCGAGTTTCTACTTTCAGCCGCAACAGGAATTTTTGGGTTTGGTCAATCCGTTCGCGAGAAATGGGAGTTTGAAGCTAAGAAATGGTTGAGAAGGCAACAACTTTTGCGCTCTTCTGCTGCTCCAAACGCTTAACCAGAATGTGCTGGGGAAAAAACACAGATATCGTTGTAATCTGGCGAGAATCTACTTTCAGATGCAAGAGGAATTTTTGGGCTTGGTCAAGCCGTTCGCGAGATATGGGAGTTTGAAGCTAAGAAATGGTTGAGTAGGCAACAACTTTTGCGCTCTTCTGCTGCTCCAAACGCTTAACCAGTGTGTGCTAGGGAAAAAACACACATATCGTTGTAATCGGGCGTGTTTCTACTTTCAGAGCAAAAGAGGAATTTTTGGGTGTGGTCAATCCGTTCGCGAGATATGGGAGTTTGAGGGTAAGAAATGGTTGAGAAGGCGACAAATTTTTTGCACTTCTGCTGCTCCAAACGCTTAAACAGAATGGCCTAGGGAAAAAATACAAATACCGTTGTGATCGGGCGAGTTTCTACTTTCAGACGCAATAGGAATTTTTGGGTTTGGTCAATTCGTTCGTGAGATACGGGAGCTTAAAGCTAAGAAATGGTTGAGAAGACAACAACATTTGCGCACTTCTGCTGCTCCAAACGCTTAACCAGAATGGCCGAGGGAAAAAATACACACAGCGTTGAAATCGGGCGAGTTTCTAGTTTCGGACGCAGCAGGAATTTTTGGGTTCGGTCAATCCGTTCGCGAGATGTGGGAGTTTGAATCTAAGAAATGGTTGAGAAGGCAACAAATTTTTCGCAATTCTGCTGCTACAAACGCTTAACCAGAATGGCCTAGGGAAAAAATACACATACCGTTGTAATCGGGCGAGTATCTACTTTCAGATGCAAGAGGAATTTTTGGGTTTGGTCAATCCGTTCGCCAGGTATGGGAGTTTGAAGCTAAGAAATGTTTGAGAAGGCAACAAATTATTCGCAATTCTGCTGCTCCGAACGCTTAACCAGAAATGTCTAGGGAAAAAATACACATACCGTTGTAATCGTGCGAGTTTCTACTTTCAGATGCAGTAGGAATTTTTGGGCTTGGTCCATCTGTTCGCGAGATATGGGAGTTTGAAACTAAGAGATGGTTGAGAAGGCAACAAATTGTTCGCAATTCTGCTGCTCCGAACACTTAACCAGAAAGGCCTAGGGAAAAAATACACATACCGTTGTAATCGTGCGAGTTTCTACTTTTAGATGCATTAAGAATTTTTGGGTTTGGTCAATCCGTTCGCGAGATATGGGAGTATGAAGCTAAGAAATGGTTGAGAAGGCAGCAGTGTTTTCGCAATTCTGCTGCTCCAAACGCTTAAACAGAATGGCATAAAAAAACATACACATACCGTTGTAATCGGGCGAGTAACTACTTTCAGATGCAAGAGGAATTTTTGGGTTTGGTCAATCCTTTCGCGAGGTACGGGAGCTTAAAGCTAAGAAATGGTTGAGAAGACATCAACTTTTGCGCAATTCTGCTGCTCCAAACAATTAACCGGAATGTCCTAGGGAAAAAATACTAATACCGTTGTAATCGGTCGAGTTTCTACTTTCAGATGCAAGAGGAATTTTTGGGCTTGGTCAATCCGTTCGCGAGATATGGGAGTGTGAAGCTAAGAAATGATTGAGATGGCAACAAATTTTTCGCAATTCTGCTGCTCCAAACGCTTAACCAGAATGGCCTAGGGGAAAAATACACATACCTTTGTAATCGGGCGAGTTTCTACTCTCAGATTCAAGAGGAATTTTTGGGTTTGGTCAATCGGTTCGCGAGATATGGGAGTTTGAAGCTAAGAAATGGTACAGAAGGCAACACATTTTTCGCATTCTGCTGCTCCAAATGCTTAACCAGAATGGCCTAGGGAAAAAATACAAATACCGTTGTAATCGGGCGAGTTTCTACTTTCAGATGCAAGAGCAATTTTTGGGTTCGGTCTATCCGCTCGCGAGATATGGGAGTTTGAAGCTAAGAAATGGTTGAGAAGACAACTTTTGGGCAATTCTGCTGCTCCAAACGCTTAACCAGAATGTCCTAGGGAAAAAATACAAATACCGTTGTGATCGGTCAAGTTTCCACTTTCAGACGCAACAGGAATTTTTGGGTTCGGTCAATCCGTTCGCGAGATACGGGAGCTTGAGGCTAAGAAATGGTTGAGAAGACAACAACTTTGGCGCACTTCTGCTGCTCCAAATGCTTAACCAGTTTGTGCTAGGGAAAAAATACACATACCTTTGTAATCGGGCGAGATTCTACATTCAGATTCAAGAGGAATTTTTGGGATTGGTCAATCGGTTCGCGAGATATGGGCGTTTGAAGCTAAGAAATGGTACAGAAGGCAACAAATTTTTCGCACTTCTGCTGCTCCAAATGCTTAACCAGAGTGGCCTAGGGAAAAAATACACATACCGTTGTAATCGGGCAAGTATCTACTTTCGGATGCAAGAGGAATTTTTGGGTTTGGTCAATCGGTTCGCGAGATATGGAAGTTTGAAGCTAAGAAATGGTACAGAAGGCAAGAAATTTTTCGCACTTCTGCTGCTCCAAATGCTTAACCAGAATGGCCTAGGGAGAAAATACACATACCTTTGTAATTGGGCGAGTTTCTACTTTCAGACACACCAGGAATTTTTGGGTTTGGGCAATCGGTTCGCGAGATATGGGAGTTTGAATCCAAGAAATGGTTGAGAAGGCAGCAAATTCTTCGCACATCTGCTGCTACAAACGCTTAACCAGAATGTCCTAGGGAAAAAATACACATACCGTTGTAATCGGGCGAGTTTCTACTTACAGACGCAACAGGAATTTTTGGGCTTGGTCCATCTGTTCGCGAGATATGGGAGTTTGAAACTAAGAAATGGTTGAGAAGGCAACAAATTGTTCGCAATTCTGCTGCTCCGAACGCTTAACCAGAAAGGCCTAGGGAAAAAATACACATACCGTTGTAATCTTGCGAGTTTCTACTTTCAGATGCAGTAGGAATTTTTGGGTTTGGTCAATCCGTTCGCGAGATATGGGAGTTTGAAGCTAAGAAATGGTTGAGAAGGCAGAAATTTTTTCGCAATTCTGCTGCTCCAAACGCTTGAACAGAACGGCCTAGAAAAAAAATACACATACCGTTGTAATCGGGCGAGTAACTACTTTCAGATGCAAGAGGAATTTTTGGGTTTGGTCAATCCGTTCGCGAGGTACGGGAGCTTAAAGCTAAGAAATGGTTGAGAAGACAACAACTTTTGCGCACTTCTGCTGCTCCAAACGCTTAACCAGAATGGCCTAGGGAAAAAATACACATAGCGTTGAAATCGGGCGAGTTTCTAGTTTCGGACGCAGCAGGAATTTTTGGGTTTGGTCAAACCGTTCGCGAGATATGGGAGTTTGAATCCAAGAAATGGTTGAGAAGGCAGCAAAATCTTCGCACTTCTGCTGCTCCAAACGCTTAACCAGAATGTCGTAGGGAAAAATTACGCATGCCTTTGTAATCGGGCGAGTTTCTACCTTCAGACGCAACAGGGACTTTTGGGTTTTGTCAATCCGTTCGCGAGAAACGGGAGCATGAAGCTAAGAAATGGTTGAGAAGACAACAACTTTTGCGCTCTTCTGCTGCTACAAACGCTTAACCAGAATGTGCTAGGGAAAAATACACATACCGCTGTAATCGGGCGAGTATCTACTTTCAGATGCAGGAGGAATTTTTGGGTTTGGTCTATCCGTTTGCGAGATATGGGAGTTTGAAGCTAAGAAATGGTTGAGAAGGCAACAAATTTTTCGCACTTCTGCTGCTCCAACCGCTTAACCAGAATGGCCTAGGGAAAAAATACACATACTTTTGTAATCGGGCGTGTTTCTACTTTCAGAGCAAAAGAGGAATTTTTGGGTGTGGTCAATCCGTTCGCGAGATATGGAGTTTGAGGGTAAGAAATGGTTGAGAAGGCGACAAATTTTTCGCACTTCTGCTGCTCCAAACGCTTAAACAGAATGGCCTAGGGAAAAAATACAAATACCGTTGTGATCGGGCGAGTTTCTACTTTCAGACGCAATAGGAATTTTTGGGTTTGGTCAATTCGTTCGTGAGATATGGGAGCTTGAAGCTAAGAAATGGTTGAGAGGACAACATCTTTTGCGCTATTCTGCTGCTCCAAAAGCTTAACCAGAATGTCCTAGGGAAAAAATACAAATACCGTTGTGATCGGGCGAGTTTCTAATTTCAGAAACAACAGGAATTTTTGGGTTCGGCCAATCCGTTCGCGAGATGTGGGAGTTTGAATCTAAGAAATGGTTGAGAAGGCAACAAATTTTTCGCAATTCTGCTGCTCCAAACGCTTAACCAGAATGGCCTAGGGAAAAAATACACATACCGTTGTAATTGGGCGAGTATCTACTTTCAGATGCAAGAGGAATTTTTGGGTTTGGTCAATCCGTTCGCGAGGTATGGGAGTTTGAAACTAAGAAATGGTTGAGAAGGCAACAAATTATTCGCAATTCTGCTGCTCCGAACGCTTAACCAGAAATGCCTAGGGAAAAAATACACATACCGTTGTAATCGTGCGAGTTTCTACTTTCAGATGCAGTAGGAATTTTTGGGCTTGGTCCATCTGTTCGCGAGATATGGGAGTTTCAAACTAAGAGATGGTTGAGAAGGCAACAAATTGTTCGCAATTCTGCTGCTCCGAACGGTTAACCAGAAAGGCCTAGGGAAAAAATACACATACCGTTGTAATCGTGCGAGTTTCTACTTTTAGATGCAGTAGGAATTTTTGGGTTTGGTCAATCCGTTCGCGAGATATGGGAGTTTGAAGCTAAGAAATGGTTGAGAAGGCGGCAGTGTTTTCGCAATTCTGCTGCTCCAAACGCTTAAACAGAATGGCATAAAAAAAAATACACATACCGTTGTAATCGGGCGAGTAACTACTTTCAGATGCAAGAGGAATTTTTGGGTTTGGTCAATCCTTTCGCGAGGTACGGGAGCTTAAAGCTAATTAATGGTTGAGAAGACATCAACTTTTGCGCAATTCTGCTGCTCCAAACAATTAACCGGAATTTCCTAGGGAAAAAATACAAATACCGTTGTAATCGGTCGAGTTTCTACTTTCAGATGCTAGAGGAATTTTTGGGCTTGGTCAATCCGTTCGCGAGATATGGGGGTGTGAAGCTAAGAAATGATTGAGATGGCAACAAATTTTTCGCAATTCTGCTGCTCCGAACGCTTAACCAGAAAGGCCTAGACAAAAAAAAAACACATGCCGTTGTAATCGGGCGAGTTTCTACTTTCAGACGCAGCAGGAATTTTTGGGCTTGGTCAAACCGTTCGCGAAATATGGGAGTTTGAAGTTAGGGAATGGTTAAGAAACCATCAAAATTTTCGCTGGTCTGATACTCGAAACCAATAACTGGAATGGCCTAGGGGAAAAGTACACACACCGCTGTAATCGGGCGTGTTTCTACTTTGAGATGCAACAGGAATTTCTCGAGATCGTCAATCCATTCGCCAGATATGGGAGTTTCAAGTTAAGGAACGCTTGAGCAACCATCAAAATTTTCGCAAGTCTGATACTCGAAACCAATAACTACTATGGCCTAGGGGAAAGGTACACACACCATTGTAATCGGGCGAGTTTCTACTTTCAGATGCAACAGGAATTTCTCGAGTTCGTCAATCCATTCGCGAGATAAGGGAGTTTGAAGTGAAGGAATGGTTGAGAAACCATCAAAATTTTCGCAAGTCTGATTCCCGAAACCAATAACTACAAAGGCCTAGGGGAAAAATACACATTAAGTTGTAATCGGGCGAGTTTCTACTTTCGGATGCAACAGGAATTTCTCGAGTTCGTCAATCCGTTCGCGAGATATGGGAGTTCGAAGTTAAGGAATGGTTGAGAAACCATCAAAATTATCGCAAGTCTGATAATCGAAACCAATAACTACTATGGCCTAGGGGAAAAGTACACTTACCGCTGTATTCCGGCGAGTTTCTACCTTCAGATGCAACAGGAATTTCTTGAGTTCGTCAATCCGTTCGCGAGATATGGGAGTTTGAAGTTAGGGAATGGTTGAGAAACCTTCAAAATTTTCGCTGGTCTGATACTCGAAACCAATAACTGGAATGGCCTAGGGGAAAAGTACACACACCACTGTAATCGGTCGTGTTTCTACTTTGAGATGCAACAGGAATTTCTCGACATCGTCAATCCGTTCGCCAGATATAGGAGTTAGAAGTGAAGGAGTGGTTGAGAAACCATCAAAATTTTCGCAATTCTGATTCCCGAAACCAATAACTACAAAGGCCTAGGGGAAAAATACACATGCAGTTATAATCGTGCGAGTTTCTACTTTCGGATGCAACAGGAATTTCTCGAGTTCGTCAATCCGTTCGCGAGATATGGGAGTTCGAAGTTAAGGAATGGTTGAGAAACCATCAAAATTTTCGCAAGTCTGATAATCGAAACCAATAACTACTATGGCCTAGGGGAAAAGTACACTTACCCCTGTATTCGGGCGAGTTTCTACTTTCAGATGCAATAGGAATTTCTCGAGTTCGTGAATCCGTTCGCGAGATATGGGATTTCGAAGTTAAGGAATGGTTGAGAAACCATCAAAATTTTCCAAATCTGATAATCGAAACCAATAACTACTATGGCCTAGGGGAAAAGTACACCTACCGCTGTATTCCGGCGAGTTTCTACTTTCAGATGCAACAGGAATTTCTCGAGTTCGTCAATCCGTTCGCGATATATGGGAGTTTCAAGTTAAGGAACGCTTGAGCAACCATCAAAATTTTCGCAAGTCTGATACTCGAAACCAATAACTACTATGGCCTAGGGGAAAGGTACACACACCATTGTAATCGGGCGAGTTTCTACTTTCAGATGCAACAGGAATTTCTCGAGTTCGTCAATCCATTCGCGAGATATGGGAGTTTGAAGTGAAGGAATGGTTGAGAAACCATCAAAATTTTCGCAAGTCTGATTCCCGAAACCAATAACTACAAAGGCCTAGGGGAAAAATACACATTAAGTTGTAATCGGGCGAGTTTCTACTTTCGGATGCAACAGGAATTTCTCGAGTTCGTCAATCCGTTCGCGAGATATGGGAGTTCGAAGTTAAGGAATGGTTGAGAAACCATCAAAATTATCGCAAGTCTGATAATCGAAACCAATAACTACTATGGCCTAGGGGAAAAGTACACTTACCGCTGTATTCCGGCGAGTTTCTACCTTCAGATGCAACAGGAATTTCTTGAGTTCGTCAATCCGTTCGCGAGATATGGGAGTTTGAAGTTAGGGAATGGTTGAGAAACCTTCAAAATTTTCGCTGGTCTGATACTCGAAACCAATAACTGGAATGGCCTAGGGGAAAAGTACACACACCACTGTAATCGGGCGTGTTTCTACTTTGAGATGCAACAGGAATTTCTCGACATCGTCAATCCGTTCGCCAGATATAGGAGTTAGAAGTGAAGGAGTGGTTGAGAAACCATCAAAATTTTCGCAATTCTGATTCCCGAAACCAATAACTACAAAGGCCTAGGGGAAAAATACACATGCAGTTATAATCGTGCGAGTTTCTACTTTCGGATGCAACAGGAATTTCTCGAGTTCGTCAATCCGTTCGCGAGATATGGGAGTTCGAAGTTAAGGAATGGTTGAGAAACCATCAAAATTTTCGCAAGTCTGATAATCGAAACCAATAACTACTATGGCCTAGGGGAAAAGTACACTTACCCCTGTATTCGGGCGAGTTTCTACTTTCAGATGCAATAGGAATTTCTCGAGTTCGTGAATCCGTTCGCGAGATATGGGATTTCGAAGTTAAGGAATGGTTGAGAAACCATCAAAATTTTCCAAATCTGATAATCGAAACCAATAACTACTATGGCCTAGGGGAAAAGTACACCTACCGCTGTATTCCGGCGAGTTTCTACTTTCAGATGCAACAGGAATTTCTCGAGTTCGTCAATCCGTTCGCGATATATGGGAGTTTCAAGTTAAGGAACGCTTGAGCAACCATCAAAATTTTCGCAAGTCTGATACTCGAAACCAATAACTACTATGGCCTAGGGGAAAGGTACACACACCATTGTAATCGGGCGAGTTTCTACTTTCAGATGCAACAGGAATTTCTCGAGTTCGTCAATCCATTCGCGAGATATGGGAGTTTGAAGTGAAGGAATGGTTGAGAAACCATCAAAATTTTCGCAAGTCTGATTCCCGAAACCAATAACTACAAAGGCCTAGGGGAAAAATACACATTAAGTTGTAATCGGGCGAGTTTCTACTTTCGGATGCAACAGGAATTTCTCGAGTTCGTCAATCCGTTCGCGAGATATGGGAGTTCGAAGTTAAGGAATGGTTGAGAAACCATCAAAATTATCGCAAGTCTGATAATCGAAACCAATAACTACTATGGCCTAGGGGAAAAGTACACTTACCGCTGTATTCCGGCGAGTTTCTACCTTCAGATGCAACAGGAATTTCTTGAGTTCGTCAATCCGTTCGCGAGATATGGGAGTTTGAAGTTAGGGAATGGTTGAGAAACCTTCAAAATTTTCGCTGGTCTGATACTCGAAACCAATAACTGGAATGGCCTAGGGGAAAAGTACACACACCACTGTAATCGGGCGTGTTTCTACTTTGAGATGCAACAGGAATTTCTCGACATCGTCAATCCGTTCGCCAGATATGGGAGTTAGAAGTGAAGGAGTGGTTGAGAAACCATCAAAATTTTCGCAATTCTGATTCCCGAAACCAATAACTACAAAGGCCTAGGGGAAAAATACACATGCAGTTATAATCGTGCGAGTTTCTACTTTCGGATGCAACAGGAATTTCTCGAGTTCGTCAATCCGTTCGCGAGATATGGGAGTTCGAAGTTAAGGAATGGTTGAGAAACCATCAAAATTTTCGCAAGTCTGATAATCGAAACCAATAACTACTATGGCCTAGGGGAAAAGTACACTTACCGCTGTATTCGGGCGAGTTTCTACTTTCAGATGCAATAGGAATTTCTCGAGTTCGTGAATCCGTTCGCGAGATATGGGATTTCGAAGTTAAGGAATGGTTGAGAAACCATCAAAATTTTCCAAATCTGATAATCGAAACCAATAACTACTATGGCCTAGGGGAAAAGTACACCTACCGCTGTATTCCGGCGAGTTTCTACTTTCAGATGCAACAGGAATTTCTCGAGTTCGTCAAACCGTTCGCGAGATATGGGAGTTTGAAGTTAGGGAATGGTTGAGAAACCATCAAATTTTTCGCTGGTCTGATACTCGAAACCAATAACTGGAATGGCCTAGGGGAAAAGTACACACACCACTGTAATCGGGCGTGTTTCTACTTTGAGATGCAACAGGAATTTCTCGAGATCGTCAAACCGTTCGCCAGATATGGGAGTTAGAAGTGAAGGAATGGTTGAGAAACCATCAAAATTTTCGCAAGTCTGATTCCCGAAACCAATAACTACAAAGGCCTAGGGGAAAAATACACATGCAGTTGTAATCGGGCGAGTTTCTACTTTCGGATGCAACAGGAATTTCTCGAGTTCGTCAATCCGTTCGCGAGATATGGGAGTTCGAAGTTAAGGAATGGTTGAGGAACCATCAAAATTTTCGCAAGTCTGATAATCGAAACCAATAACTACTATGTCCTAGGGGAAAAGTACACTTACCGCTGTATTCCGGCGGGTTTCTACTTTCAGATGCAACAGGAATTTCTCGAGATCGTCAATCCGTTCGCCAGATATGGGAGTTCGAAGTTAAGGAATGGTTGAGAAACCATCAAAATTTTCGCAAGTCTGATACTCGAAACCAATAACTACTATGGCCTAGGGGAAAAGTACACATACCGTTGTAATCGGGCGAGTTTCTACTTTCAGATGCAACAGGAATTTCTCGAGATCGTCAATCCGTTCCCGAGATATGGGAGTTTGAAATTAAGGAATGGTTGAGAAACCATCAAAATTTTCGCTGGTCTGATACTCGAAACCAATAACTGGAATGGCCTAGGGGAATAGTACACACACCACTGTAATCGGGCGTGTTTCTGCTTTGAGATGCAACAGGAATTTCTCGAGATCGTCAATCCGTTCGCCAGATATGGGAGTTAGAAGTGAAGGAATGGTTGAGAAACCATCAAAATTTTCGCAAGTCTGATTCCCGAAACCAATAACTACAAAGGCCTAGGGGAAAAATACACATGCCGTTGTAATCGTGCGAGTTTCTACTTTCAGATGCAACAGGAATTTCTCGAGTTCGTGAATCCGTTCGCGAGATATAGGAGTTCGAAGTTAAGGAATGGTTGAGAAACCATCAAAATTTTCGCGAGTCTGATACTCGAAACCAATAACTACTATGGCCTAGGGGAAAAGTACACACACCATTGTAAGCGGGCGTGTTTCTACTTTCAGATGCAACAGGAATTTCTCGAGCTCGTCAATCCATTCGCGAGATATGGGAGTTTGAAGTTAAGGAATGTTTGAGGAACCATCAAAATTTTCGCAAGTCTGATTCCCGAAACCAATAACTACAAAGGCCTAGGCGAAAAATACACATACCGTTGTAATCGGGCGAGTTTCTACTTTCAGATGCAACAGGAATTTCTCGAGATCGTCAATCCGTTCCCGAGATATGGGAGTTTGAAATTAAGGAATGGTTGAGAATCCATCATAATTTTCGCTGGTCTGATACTCAAAACCAATAACTGGAATGGCCTAGGGGAAAAGTACACACACCACTGTAATCGGGCGTGTTTCTACTTTGAGATGCAACAGGAATTTCTCGAGATCGTCAATCCGTTCGCCAGATATGGGAGTTAGAAGTGAAGGAATGGTTGAGAATCCATCAAAATTTTCGCAAGTCTGATTCCCGAAACCAATAACTACAAAGGCCTAGGGGAAAAATACACATGCAGTTGTAATCGTGCGAGTTTCTATTTTCGGATGCAACAGGAATTTCTCGAGTTCGTCAATCCGTTCGCGAGATATGGGAGTTTGAAGTTAAGGAACGCTTGAGCAACCATCAAAATTTTCGCAAGTCTGATACTCGAAACCAATAACTACTATGGCCTAGGGGAAAAGAACACACACCATTGTAATCGGGCGTGTTTCTACTTTCAGATGCAACAGGAATTCCTCGAGATCGTCAATCCGTTCCCGAGATATGGGAGTTTGAAGTTAAGGAATGGTTGAGAAACCATCAAAATTTTCGCAAGTCTGATTCCCGAAACCAATAACTACAAAGGCCTAGGGGAAAAGTACACACACCATAGCAATCGGGCGAGTTTCTACTTTCAGATGCAACAGGAATTTCTCGAGATCGTCAATCCGTTCGCCAGATATGAGAGTTAGAAGTGAAGGAGTGGTTGAGAAACCATCAAAATTTTCGCAATTCTGATTCCCGAAACCAATAACTACAAAGGCCTAGGGGAAAAATACACATGCAGTTATAATCGTGCGAGTTTCTACTTTCGGATGCAACAGGAATTTCTCGAGTTCGTCAATCCGTTCGCGAGATATGGGAGTTCGAAGTTAAGGAATGGTTGAGAAACCATCAAAATTTTCGCAAGTCTGATAATCGAAACCAATAACTACTATGGCCTAGGGGAAAAGTACACTTACCGCTGTATTCGGGCGAGATTCTACTTTCAGATGCAATAGGAATTTCTCGAGTTCGTGAATCCGTTCGCGAGATATGGGATTTCGAAGTTAAGGAATGGTTGAGAAACCATCAAAATTTTCCAAATCTGATAATCGAAACCAATAACTACTATGGCCTAGGGGAAAAGTACACTTACCGCTGTATTCCGGCGAGTTTCTACTTTCAGATGCAACAGGAATTTCTCGAGTTCGTCAAACCGTTCGCGAGATATGGGAGTTTGAAGTTAGGGAATGGTTGAGAAACCATCAAATTTTTCGCTGGTCTGATACTCGAAACCAATAACTGGAATGGCCTAGGGGAAAAGTACACACACCACTGTAATCGGGCGTGTTTCTACTTTGAGATGCAACAGGAATTTCTCGAGATCGTCAATCCGTTTGCCAGATATGGGAGTTAGAAGTGAAGGAATGGTTGAGAAACCATCAAAATTTTCGCAAGTCTGATTCCCGAAACCAATAACTACAAAGGCCTAGGGGAAAAATACACATGCAGTTGTAATCGGGCGAGTTTCTACTTTCGGATGCAACAGGAATTTCTCGAGTTCGTCAATCCGTTCGCGAGATATGGGAGTTCGAAGTTAGGGAATGGTTGAGAAACCATCAAAATTTTCGCAAGTCTGATAATCGAAACCAATAACTACTTTGTCCTAGGGGAAAAGTACACTTACCGCTGTATTCCGGCGGGTTTCTACTTTCAGATGCAACAGGAATTTCTCGAGATCGTCAATCCGTTCGCCAGATATGGGAGTTCGAAGTTGAGGAATGGTTGAGAAACCATCAAAATTTTCGCAAGTCTGATACTCGAAACCAATAACTACTATGGCCTAGGGGAAAAGTACACACACCATTGTAATCGGGCGAGTTTCTACTTTCAGATGCAACAGGAATTTCTCGTGATCGTCAATCCGTTCGCGAGATATGGGAGTTTGAAATTAAGGAATGGTTGAGAAACCATCAAAATTTTCGCAACTTAGATACTCGAAACCAATAACTACTATGGCCTAGGGCAAAAATGCACATACCTCTGTAATCGGGCGAGTTTCTACTTTCAGATGCAACAAGAATTTCTCGAGTTCGTCAATTCGTTCGCGAGATATGGGAGTTTGAGTTTAAGGAATAGTTGATAAACCATCATAATTTTCGCTGGTCTGATACGCGAAACCAATAACTGGAGTGGCCTAGAGGAAAAATACGCATTCCGTTGTAATCGTGCGAGTTTCTACTTTCAGATGCAACAGGAATTTCTCGAGTTCGTGAATCCGTTCGCGAGATATGGGAGTTTGAAGTTAAGGAATGTTTGAGAAACCAACAAAATTTTCGTTGGTCTGATACTCGAAACCAATAACTGGAATGGCCTAGGGGAAAAGTACACACACCACTGCAATCGGGCGTGTTTCTACTTTCAGCTGCAACAGGCATTTCTCGAGATCGTCAATCCGTTCGCGAGATATGGGAGTTTGAAATTAAGGAATGGTTGAGAAACCATCAAAATTTTCGCAACTCTGATACTCGATACCAATAACTACTATGGCCTAGGGCAAAAATACCCATACCGCTGTACTCGGGCGAGCTTCTACTTTCAGATGCAACAGGAATTTCTCGAGTTCGTCAATCCGTTCGCGAGATATGGGACTTTGAGGTTAAGGAATGGTTGAGAAACCGTCAAAATTTTCGCTGGTCTGATACTCGAAACCAACAACTGGAATGGCCCAGGGGAAAAGTACATACACCACTGCAAAAGGGCGTGTTTCTACTTTCAAATGCAACAGGAATTTGTCGAGATCGTCAATCCGTTCGCGAGATATGGGAGTTTGAAATTAAGGAATGGTTGAGAAACCATCAAAATTTTCGCAACTCTGATACTCGATACCAATAACTACTATGGCCTAGGGCAAAAATACACACACCGCTGTAATCGGGCGATTTTGTACTTTCAGATGCAACAGGAATTTCTCGAGTTCGTCAATCCGTTCGCGAGATATGGGAGTTCTAAGTTAAGGAATGGTTGAGAAACCATCAAAATTTTCGCAACCATGATACTCGTAACCTATAACTACTATGGCCTAGGGCAAAAATACACCCACCGCTGTAATCGGGCGAGTTTCTACTTTCAGATGCAACAGGAATTTCTCGAGTTCGTCAATCCGTTCGAGAGATATGGGAGTTTGAAGTTAAGGAATGGTTGAGAAACCATCAAACATTTCGCTGGTCTGATACTCGAAACCAATAACTGGAATGGCCTAGGGGAAAAGTACACACACCATTGTAATCGGGCGAGTTTCTACTTTCAGATGCAACAGGAATTTCTCGAGTTCGTCAAACCGTTCGCGAGATATGGGAGTTTGAAGTTATGGAATGGTTGAGAAACCATCAAAATTTTCGCTGGTCTGATACTCGAAACCAATAACTGGAATGGCCTAGGGGAAAAGTACACACACCACTGTAATCGGGCGTGTTTCTACTTTCAGATGCAACAGGAATTTCTCGAGATCGTCAATCCGTTCGCGAGATATGGGAGTTCGAAGTTACGGAATGGTTGAGAAACCATCAAAATTTTCGCAACCCTGATACTCGAAACCAATAACTACTATGGCCTAGGGCAAAAATACACACACCGCTGTAATCGGGCGGTTTTGTACTTTCAGATGCAACAGGAATTTCTCGAGTTCGTCAATCCGTTCGCGAGATATGGGAGTTTGAAGTTAAGGAATGGTTGAGAAACCATCAAAAATTTCGCTGGTCTGATACTCGAAACCAATAACTGGAATGGCCTAGGGGAAAAGTACACACACCATTGTAATCGGGCGAGTTTCTACTTTCAGGTGCAACAGGAATTTCTCGAGTTCGTCAGACCGTTCGCGAGATATGGGAGTTTGAAGTTAAGGAATGGTTGAGAAACCATCAAAATTTTCGCTGGTCTGATACTCGAAACCAACAACTGGAATGGCCTAGGGGAAAAGTACACACACCAATACAATCGGGCGTGTTTCTACTTTCAAATGCAACAGGAATTTCTAGAGATCGTCAATCCGTTCGCGAGATATGGGAGTTTGAAATTAAGGAATGGTTGAGAAACCATCAAAATTTTCGCAACTCTGATACTCGATACCAATAACTACTATGGCCTAGGGCAAAAGTACACACACCGCTGTAATCGGGCGATTTTGTACATTCAGATGCAACAGGAATTTCT
The DNA here is from genome assembly GCF_051014685.1 of Ptiloglossa arizonensis. Taxonomy (NCBI): domain Eukaryota; kingdom Metazoa; phylum Arthropoda; class Insecta; order Hymenoptera; family Colletidae; genus Ptiloglossa; species Ptiloglossa arizonensis. The sequence goes on along the minus strand of NW_027478571.1, from coordinate 528,500 downwards.
CGAGTTCGTCAATCCGTTCGCGAGATATGGGACTTTGAAGTTAAGGAATGGTTGAGAAACCACAAAATTTTCGCTGGTCTGATACTCGAAACCAATAACTGGAATGGCCTAGGGGAAATGTACACACACCACTGTAATCGGACGTGTTTCTACTTTCAGATGCAACAGGAATTTCTCGAGATCGTCAATCCGTTCGCGAGATATGGGAGTTAGAAGTTAAGGAATGGTTGAGAAACCATCAAAAATTTCGCAAGTCTGATTCCCGAAACCAATAACTACAGAGGCCTAGGGGAAAAATACACATGCCGTTGTAATCGTGCGAGTTTCTACTTTCAGATGCAACAGGAATTTCTCGAGATCGTGAATCCGTTCGCGAGATATGGGAGTTTGAAGTTAAGGAAAGGTTGAGAAACCATCAAAATTTTCGCAAGTCTGATTCCCGAAACCAATAACTACAAAGGCCTAGGGAAAAAATACACATACCGTTGTAATCGTGCGAGTTTCTACTTTCAGATGCAACAGGAATTTCTCGAGTTCGTCAATCTGTTCGCGAGATATGGGAGTTCGAAGTTAAGGAATGGTTGAGAACCCATCAAAATTTTCGCAACCATGATACACGAAACCAATAACTAGTATGGCCTAGGGCAAAAATACACACACCGCTGTAGTCGGGCGGGTGTCTACTTTCAGATGCAACAGGAATTTCTCGAGTTCGTGAATCCGTTCGCGAGATACGGGAGTTTGAAGTTAAGGAATGGTTGAGAAATCATCACAAATTTCGCTGGTCTGATACCCGAAACCAATAACTGGAATGGCCTAGGGGAAAAGTACACACACCATTGTAATCGGGCGAGTTTCTACTTTCAGATGCAACAGGAATTTCTCGAGTTCGTCAAACCGTTCGCGAGAGATGGGAGTTTGAAGTTAAGGAATGGTTGAGAAACCATCAAAATTTTCGCTGGTCTGATACTCGAAACCAATAACTGGAATGGCCTAGGGGAAAAGTACACACACCACTGCAATCGGGCGTGTTTCTACTTTCAGCTGCAACAGGCATTTCTCGAGATCGTCAATCCGTTCGCGAGATATGGGAGTTTGAAATTAAGGAATGGTTGGGAAACCATCAAAATTTTCGCAACTCTGGTACTCGATACCAATAACTACTATGACCTAGGGCAAAAATACACATACCGCTGTACTCGGGCGAGCTTCTACTTTCAGATGCAACAGGAATTTCTCGAGTTCGTCAATCCGTTCGCGAGATATGGGACTTTGAAATTAAGGAATGGTTGAGAAACCATCAAAATTTTCGCAACTCTGATACTCGATACCAATAACTACTATGGCCTAGGGCAAAAATACACACACCGCTGTAATCGGGCGATTTTGTACTTTCAGATGCAACAGGAATTTCTCGAGTTCGTCAATCCGTTCGCGAGATATGGGAGTTCGAAGTTAAGGAATGGTTGAGAAACCATCAAAATTTTCGCAACCATGATACTCGTAACCTATAACTACTATGGCCTAGGGCAAAAATACACCCACCGCTGTATTCCGGCGAGTTTCTACTTTCAGATGCAACAGGAATTTCTCGAGTTCGTCAAACCGTTCGCGAGATATGGGAGTTTGAAGTTAGGGAATGGTTGAGAAACCATCAAATTTTTCGCTGGTCTGATACTCGAAACCAATAACTGGAATGGCCTAGGGGAAAAGTACACACACCACTGTAATCGGGCGTGTTTCTACTTTGAGATGCAACAGGAATTTCTCGAGATCGTCAATCCGTTCGCCAGATATGGGAGTTAGAAGTGAAGGAATGGTTGAGAAACCATCAAAATTTTCGCAAGTCTGATTCCCGAAACCAATAACTACAAAGGCCTAGGGGAAAAATACACATGCAGTTGTAATCGGGCGAGTTTCTACTTTCGGATGCAACAGGAATTTCTCGAGTTCGTCAATCCGTTCGCGAGATATGGGAGTTCGAAGTTAAGGAATGGTTGAGGAACCATCAAAATTTTCGCAAGTCTGATAATCGAAACCAATAACTACTATGTCCTAGGGGAAAAGTACACTTACCGCTGTATTCCGGCGGGTTTCTACTTTCAGATGCAACAGGAATTTCTCGAGATCGTCAATCCGTTCGCTAGATATGGGAGTTCGAAGTTAAGGAATGGTTGAGAAACCATCAAAATTTTCGCAAGTCTGATACTCGAAACCAATAACTACTATGGCCTAGGGGAAAAGTACACATACCGTTGTAATCGGGCGAGTTTCTACTTTCAGATGCAACAGGAATTTCTCGAGATCGTCAATCCGTTCCCGAGATATGGGAGTTTGAAATTAAGGAATGGTTGAGAAACCATCAAAATTTTCGCTGGTCTGATACTCGAAACCAATAACTGGAATGGCCTAGGGGAAAAGTACACACACCACTGTAATCGGGCGTGTTTCTACTTTGAGATGCAACAGGAATTTCTCGAGATCGTCAATCCGTTCGCCAGATATGGGAGTTAGAAGTGAAGGAATGGTTGAGAAACCATCAAAATTTTCGCAAGTCTGATTCCCGAAACCAATAACTACAAAGGCCTAGGGGAAAAATACACATGCCGTTGTAATCGTGCGAGTTTCTACTTTCAGATGCAACAGGAATTTCTCGAGTTCGTGAATCCGTTCGCGAGATATAGGAGTTCGAAGTTAAGGAATGGTTGAGAAACCATCAAAATTTTCGCGAGTCTGATACTCGAAACCAATAACTACTATGGCCTAGGGGAAAAGTACACACACCATTGTAATCGGGCGTGTTTCTACTTTCAGATGCAACAGGAATTTCTCGAGCTCGTCAATCCATTCGCGAGATATGGGAGTTTGAAGTTAAGGAATGTTTGAGGAACCATCAAAATTTTCGCAAGTCTGATTCCCGAAACCAATAACTACAAAGGCCTAGGCGAAAAATACACATACCGTTGTAATCGGGCGAGTTTCTACTTTCAGATGCAACAGGAATTTCTCGAGATCGTCAATCCTGTTCCCGAGATATGGGAGTTTGAAATTAAGGAATGGTTGAGAATCCATCATAATTTTCGCTGGTCTGATACTCAAAACCAATAACTGGAATGGCCTAGGGGAAAAGTACACACACCACTGTAATCGGGCGTGTTTCTACTTTGAGATGCAACAGGAATTTCTCGAGATCGTCAATCCGTTCGCCAGATATGGGAGTTAGAAGTGAAGGAATGGTTGAGAATCCATCAAAATTTTCGCAAGTCTGATTCCCGAAACCAATAACTACAAAGGCCTAGGGAAAAAATACACATACCGTTGTAATCGTGCGAGTTTCTACTTTCAGATGCAACAGGAATTTCTCGAGTTCGTCAATCTGTTCGCGAGATATGGGAGTTCGAAGTTAAGGAATGGTTGAGAACCCATCAAAATTTTCGCAACCATGATACACGAAACCAATAACTAGTATGGCCTAGGGCAAAAATACACACACCGCTGTAGTCGGGCGGGTGTCTACTTTCAGATGCAACAGGAATTTCTCGAGTTCGTGAATCCGTTCGCGAGATACGGGAGTTTGAAGTTAAGGAATGGTTGAGAAATCATCACAAATTTCGCTGGTCTGATACCCGAAACCAATAACTGGAATGGCCTAGGGGAAAAGTACACACACCATTGTAATCGGGCGAGTTTCTACTTTCAGATGCAACAGGAATTTCTCGAGTTCGTCAAACCGTTCGCGAGAGATGGGAGTTTGAAGTTAAGGAATGGTTGAGAAACCATCAAAATTTTCGCTGGTCTGATACTCGAAACCAATAACTGGAATGGCCTAGGGGAAAAGTACACACACCACTGCAATCGGGCGTGTTTCTACTTTCAGCTGCAACAGGCATTTCTCGAGATCGTCAATCCGTTCGCGAGATATGGGAGTTTGAAATTAAGGAATGGTTGGGAAACCATCAAAATTTTCGCAACTCTGGTACTCGATACCAATAACTACTATGACCTAGGGCAAAAATACACATACCGCTGTAATCGTGCGAGTTTCTACTTTCAGATGCAACAGGAATTTCTCGAGTTCGTCAATCCGTTCGCGAGATATGGGACTTTGAAATTAAGGAATGGTTGAGAAACCATCAAAATTTTCGCAACTCTGATACTCGATACCAATAACTACTATGGCCTAGGGCAAAAATACACACACCGCTGTAATCGGGCGATTTTGTACTTTCAGATGCAACAGGAATTTCTCGAGTTCGTCAATCCGTTCGCGAGATATGGGAGTTCGAAGTTAAGGAATGGTTGAGAAACCATCAAAATTTTCGCAACCATGATACTCGTAACCTATAACTACTATGGCCTAGGGCAAAAATACACCCACCGCTGTATTCCGGCGAGTTTGTACTTTCAGATGCAACAGGAATTTCTCGAGTTCGTCAAACCGTTCGCGAGATATGGGAGTTTGAAGTTAGGGAATGGTTGAGAAACCATCAAATTTTTCGCTGGTCTGATACTCGAAACCAATAACTGGAATGGCCTAGGGGAAAAGTACACACACCACTGTAATCGGGCGTGTTTCTACTTTGAGATGCAACAGGAATTTCTCGAGATCGTCAATCCGTTCGCCAGATATGGGAGTTAGAAGTGAAGGAATGGTTGAGAAACCATCAAAATTTTCGCAAGTCTGATTCCCGAAACCAATAACTACAAAGGCCTAGGGGAAAAATACACATGCAGTTGTAATCGGGCGAGTTTCTACTTTCGGATGCAACAGGAATTTCTCGAGTTCGTCAATCCGTTCGCGAGATATGGGAGTTCGAAGTTAAGGAATGGTTGAGGAACCATCAAAATTTTCGCAAGTCTGATAATCGAAACCAATAACTACTATGTCCTAGGGGAAAAGTACACTTACCGCTGTATTCCGGCGGGTTTCTACTTTCAGATGCAACAGGAATTTCTCGAGATCGTCAATCCGTTCGCCAGATATGGGAGTTCGAAGTTAAGGAATGGTTGAGAAACCATCAAAATTTTCGCAAGTCTGATACTCGAAACCAATAACTACTATGGCCTAGGGGAAAAGTACACATACCGTTGTAATCGGGCGAGTTTCTACTTTCAGATGCAACAGGAATTTCTCGAGATCGTCAATCCGTTCCCGAGATATGGGAGTTTGAAATTAAGGAATGGTTGAGAAACCATCAAAATTTTCGCTGGTCTGATACTCGAAACCAATAACTGGAATGGCCTAGGGGAAAAGTACACACACCACTGTAATCGGGCGTGTTTCTACTTTGAGATGCAACAGGAATTTCTCGAGATCGTCAATCCGTTCGCCAGATATGGGAGTTAGAAGTGAAGGAATGGTTGAGAAACCATCAAAATTTTCGCAAGTCTGATTCCCGAAACCAATAACTACAAAGGCCTAGGGGAAAAATACACATGCCGTTGTAATCGTGCGAGTTTCTACTTTCAGATGCAACAGGAATTTCTCGAGTTCGTGAATCCGTTCGCGAGATATAGGAGTTCGAAGTTAAGGAATGGTTGAGAAACCATCAAAATTTTCGCGAGTCTGATACTCGAAACCAATAACTACTATGGCCTAGGGGAAAAGTACACACACCATTGTAATCGGGCGTGTTTCTACTTTCAGATGCAACAGGAATTTCTCGAGCTCGTCAATCCATTCGCGAGATATGGGAGTTTGAAGTTAAGGAATGTTTGAGGAACCATCAAAATTTTCGCAAGTCTGATTCCCGAAACCAATAACTACAAAGGCCTAGGCGAAAAATACACATACCGTTGTAATCGGGCGAGTTTCTACTTTCAGATGCAACAGGAATTTCTCGAGATCGTCAATCCTGTTCCCGAGATATGGGAGTTTGAAATTAAGGAATGGTTGAGAATCCATCATAATTTTCGCTGGTCTGATACTCAAAACCAATAACTGGAATGGCCTAGGGGAAAAGTACACACACCACTGTAATCGGGCGTGTTTCTACTTTGAGATGCAACAGGAATTTCTCGAGATCGTCAATCCGTTCGCCAGATATGGGAGTTAGAAGTGAAGGAATGATTGAGAATCCATCAAAATTTTCGCAAGTCTGATTCCCGAAACCAATAACTACAAAGGCCTAGGGGAAAAATACACATGCAGTTGTTATCGTGCGAGTTTCTACTTTCAGATGCAACAGGAATTTCTCGAGTTCGTGAATCCGTTCGCGAGATATAGGAGTTCGAAGTTAAGGAATGGTTGAGAAACCATCAAAATTTTCGCGAGTCTGATACTCGAAACCAATAACTACTATGGCCTAGGGGAAAAGTACACACACCACTGTAATCGGGCGTGTTTCTACTTTCAGATGCAACAGGAATTCCTCGAGATCGTCAATCCGTTCCCGAGATATGGGAGTTTGAAGTTAAGGAATGGTTGAGAAACCATCAAAATTTTCGCAAGTCTGATTCCCGAAACCAATAACTACAAAGGCCTAGGGGAAAAGTACACACACCATAGCAATCGGGCGAGTTTCTACTTTCAGATGCAACAGGAATTTCTCGAGATCGTCAATCCGTTCGCCAGATATGGGAGTTAGAAGTGAAGGAGTGGTTGAGAAACCATCAAAATTTTCGCAATTCTGATTCCCGAAACCAATAACTACAAAGGCCTAGGGGAAAAATACACATGCAGTTATAATCGTGCGAGTTTCTACTTTCGGATGCAACAGGAATTTCTCGAGTTCGTCAATCCGTTCGCGAGATATGGGAGTTCGAAGTTAAGGAATGGTTGAGAAACCATCAAAATTTTCGCAAGTCTGATAATCGAAACCAATAACTACTATGGCCTAGGGGAAAAGTACACTTACCGCTGTATTCGGGCGAGATTCTACTTTCAGATGCAATAGGAATTTCTCGAGTTCGTGAATCCGTTCGCGAGATATGGGATTTCGAAGTTAAGGAATGGTTGAGAAACCATCAAAATTTTCCAAATCTGATAATCGAAACCAATAACTACTATGGCCTAGGGGAAAAGTACACTTACCGCTGTATTCCGGCGAGTTTCTACTATCAGATGCAACAGGAATTTCTCGAGTTCGTCAAACCGTTCGCGAGATATGGGAGTTTGAAGTTAGGGAATGGTCGAGAAACCATCAAATTTTTCGCTGGTCTGATACTCGAAACCAATAACTGGAATGGCCTAGGGGAAAAGTACACACACCACTGTAATCGGGCGTGTTTCTACTTTGAGATGCAACAGGAATTTCTCGAGATCGTCAATCCGTTTGCCAGATATGGGAGTTAGAAGTGAAGGAATGGTTGAGAAACCATCAAAATTTTCGCAAGTCTGATTCCCGAAACCAATAACTACAAAGGCCTAGGGGAAAAATACACATGCAGTTGTAATCGGGCGAGTTTCTACTTTCGGATGCAACAGGAATTTCTCGAGTTCGTCAATCCGTTCGCGAGATATGGGAGTTCGAAGTTAGGGAATGGTTGAGAAACCATCAAAATTTTCGCAGGTCTGATAATCGAAACCAATAACTACTTTGTCCTAGGGGAAAAGTACACTTACCGCTGTATTCCGGCGGGTTTCTACGTTCAGATGCAACAGGAATTTCTCGAGATCGTCAATCCGTTCGCCAGATATGGGAGTTCGAAGTTGAGGAATGGTTGAGAAACCATCAAAATTTTCGCTGGTCTGATACTCGAAACCAATAACTGGAATGGCCTAGGGGAAAAGTACACACACCACTGTAATCGGGCGTGTTTCTACTTTGAGATGCAACAGGAATTTCTCGAGATCGTCAATCCGTTCGCCAGATATGGGAGTTAGAAGTGAAGGAATGGTTGAGAAACCATCAAAATTTTCGCAAGTCTGATTCCCGAAACCAATAACTACAAAGGCCTAGGGGAAAAATACACATGCCGTTGTAATCGTGCGAGTTTCTACTTTCAGATGCAACAGGAATTTCTCGAGTTCGTGAATCCGTTCGCGAGATATAGGAGTTCGAAGTTAAGGAATGGTTGAGAAACCATCAAAATTTTCGCGAGTCTGATACTCGAAACCAATAACTACTATGGCCTAGGGGAAAAGTACACACACCATTGTAATCGGGCGTGTTTCTACTTTCAGATGCAACAGGAATTTCTCGAGCTCGTCAATCCATTCGCGAGATATGGGAGTTTGAAGTTAAGGAATGTTTGAGGAACCATCAAAATTTTCGCAAGTCTGATTCCCGAAACCAATAACTACAAAGGCCTAGGCGAAAAATACACATACCGTTGTAATCGGGCGAGTTTCTACTTTCAGATGCAACAGGAATTTCTCGAGATCGTCAATCCTGTTCCCGAGATATGGGAGTTTGAAATTAAGGAATGGTTGAGAATCCATCATAATTTTCGCTGGTCTGATACTCAAAACCAATAACTGGAATGGCCTAGGGGAAAAGTACACACACCACTGTAATCGGGCGTGTTTCTACTTTGAGATGCAACAGGAATTTCTCGAGATCGTCAATCCGTTCGCCAGATATGGGAGTTAGAAGTGAAGGAATGGTTGAGAATCCATCAAAATTTTCGCAAGTCTGATTCCCGAAACCAATAACTACAAAGGCCTAGGGAAAAAATACACATACCGTTGTAATCGTGCGAGTTTCTACTTTCAGATGCAACAGGAATTTCTCGAGTTCGTCAATCTGTTCGCGAGATATGGGAGTTCGAAGTTAAGGAATGGTTGAGAACCCATCAAAATTTTCGCAACCATGATACACGAAACCAATAACTAGTATGGCCTAGGGCAAAAATACACACACCGCTGTAGTCGGGCGGGTGTCTACTTTCAGATGCAACAGGAATTTCTCGAGTTCGTGAATCCGTTCGCGAGATACGGGAGTTTGAAGTTAAGGAATGGTTGAGAAATCATCACAAATTTCGCTGGTCTGATACCCGAAACCAATAACTGGAATGGCCTAGGGGAAAAGTACACACACCATTGTAATCGGGCGAGTTTCTACTTTCAGATGCAACAGGAATTTCTCGAGTTCGTCAAACCGTTCGCGAGAGATGGGAGTTTGAAGTTAAGGAATGGTTGAGAAACCATCAAAATTTTCGCTGGTCTGATACTCGAAACCAATAACTGGAATGGCCTAGGGGAAAAGTACACACACCACTGCAATCGGGCGTGTTTCTACTTTCAGCTGCAACAGGCATTTCTCGAGATCGTCAATCCGTTCGCGAGATATGGGAGTTTGAAATTAAGGAATGGTTGGGAAACCATCAAAATTTTCGCAACTCTGGTACTCGACACCAATAACTACTATGACCTAGGGCAAAAATACACATACCGCTGTACACGGGCGAGCTTCTACTTTCAGATGCAACAGGAATTTCTCGAGTTCGTCAATCCGTTCGCGAGATATGGGACTTTGAAATTAAGGAATGGTTGAGAAACCATCAAAATTTTCGCAACTCTGATACTCGATACCAATAACTACTATGGCCTAGGGCAAAAATACACACACCGCTGTAATCGGGCGATTTTGTACTTTCAGATGCAACAGGAATTTCTCGAGATCGTCAATCCGTTCGCCAGATATGGGAGTTCGAAGTTAAGGAATGGTTGAGAAACCATCAAAATTTTCGCAAGTCTGATACTCGAAACCAATAACTACTATGGCCTAGGGGAAAAGTACACATACCGTTGTAATCGGGCGAGTTTCTACTTTCAGATGCAACAGGAATTTCTCGAGATCGTCAATCCGTTCCCGAGATATGGGAGTTTGAAATTAAGGAATGGTTGAGAAACCATCAAAATTTTCGCTGGTCTGATACTCGAAACCAATAACTGGAATGGCCTAGGGGAAAAGTACACACACCACTGTAATCGGGCGTGTTTCTACTTTGAGATGCAACAGGAATTTCTCGAGATCGTCAATCCGTTCGCCAGATATGGGAGTTAGAAGTGAAGGAATGGTTGAGAAACCATCAAAATTTTCGCAAGTCTGATTCCCGAAACCAATAACTACAAAGGCCTAGGGGAAAAATACACATGCCGTTGTAATCGTGCGAGTTTCTACTTTCAGATGCAACAGGAATTTCTCGAGTTCGTGAATCCGTTCGCGAGATATAGGAGTTCGAAGTTAAGGAATGGTTGAGAAACCATCAAAATTTTCGCGAGTCTGATACTCGAAACCAATAACTACTATGGCCTAGGGGAAAAGTACACACACCATTGTAATCGGGCGTGTTTCTACTTTCAGATGCAACAGGAATTTCTCGAGCTCGTCAATCCATTCGCGAGATATGGGAGTTTGAAGTTAAGGAATGTTTGAGGAACCATCAAAATTTTCGCAAGTCTGATTCCCGAAACCAATAACTACAAAGGCCTAGGCGAAAAATACACATACCGTTGTAATCGGGCGAGTTTCTACTTTCAGATGCAACAGGAATTTCTCGAGATCGTCAATCCTGTTCCCGAGATATGGGAGTTTGAAATTAAGGAATGGTTGAGAATCCATCATAATTTTCGCTGGTCTGATACTCAAAACCAATAACTGGAATGGCCTAGGGGAAAAGTACACACACCACTGTAATCGGGCGTGTATCTACTTTGAGATGCAACAGGAATTTCTCGAGATCGTCAATCCGTTCGCCAGATATGGGAGTTAGAAGTGAAGGAATGATTGAGAATCCATCAAAATTTTCGCAAGTCTGATTCCCGAAACCAATAACTACAAAGGCCTAGGGGAAAAATACACATGCAGTTGTTATCGTGCGAGTTTCTACTTTCAGATGCAACAGGAATTTCTCGAGTTCGTGAATCCGTTCGCGAGATATAGGAGTTCGAAGTTAAGGAATGGTTGAGAAACCATTAAAATTTTCGCGAGTCTGATACTCGAAACCAATAACTACTATGGCCTAGGGGAAAAGTACACACACCACTGTAATCGGGCGTGTTTCTACTTTCAGATGCAACAGGAATTCCTCGAGATCGTCAATCCGTTCCCGAGATATGGGAGTTTGAAGTTAAGGAATGGTTGAGAAACCATCAAAATTTTCGCAAGTCTGATTCCCGAAACCAATAACTACAAAGGCCTAGGGGAAAAGTACACACACCATAGCAATCGGGCGAGTTTCTACTTTCAGATGCAACAGGAATTTCTCGAGATCGTCAATCCGTTCGCCAGATATGGGAGTTAGAAGTGAAGGAGTGGTTGAGAAACCATCAAAATTTTCGCAATTCTGATTCCCGAAACCAATAACTACAAAGGCCTAGGGGAAAAATACACATGCAGTTATTATCGTGCGAGTTTCTACTTTCGGATGCAACAGGAATTTCTCGAGTTCGTCAATCCGTTCGCGAGATATGGGAGTTCGAAGTTAAGGAATGGTTGAGAAACCATCAAAATTTTCGCAAGTCTGATAATCGAAACCAATAACTACTATGGCCTAGGGGAAAAGTACACTTACCGCTGTATTCGGGCGAGATTCTACTTTCAGATGCAATAGGAATTTCTCGAGTTCGTGAATCCGTTCGCGAGATATGGGATTTCGAAGTTAAGGAATGGTTGAGAAACCATCAAAATTTTCCAAATCTGATAATCGAAACCAATAACTACTATGGCCTAGGGGAAAAGTACACTTACCGCTGTATTCCGGCGAGTTTCTACTTTCAGATGCAACAGGAATTTCTCGAGTTCGTCAAACCGTTCGCGAGATATGGGAGTTTGAAGTTAGGGAATGGTCGAGAAACCATCAAATTTTTCGCTGGTCTGATACTCGAAACCAATAACTGGAATGGCCTAGGGGAAAAGTACACACACCACTGTAATCGGGCGTGTTTCTACTTTGAGATGCAACAGGAATTTCTCGAGATCGTCAATCCGTTTGCCAGATATGGGAGTTAGAAGTGAAGGAATGGTTGAGAAACCATCAAAATTTTCGCAAGTCTGATTCCCGAAACCAATAACTACAAAGGCCTAGGGGAAAAATACACATGCAGTTGTAATCGGGCGAGTTTCTACTTTCGGATGCAACAGGAATTTCTCGAGTTCGTCAATCCGTTCGCGAGATATGGGAGTTCGAAGTTAGGGAATGGTTGAGAAACCATCAAAATTTTCGCAAGTCTGATACTCGAAACCAATAACTACTATGGCCTAGGGGAAAAGTACACATACCGTTGTAATCAGGCGAGTTTCTACTTTCAGATGCAACAGGAATTTCTCGAGATCGTCAATCCGTTCCCGAGATATGGGAGTTTGAAATTAAGGAATGGTTGAGAAACCATCAAAATATTCGCTGGTCTGATACTCGAAACCAATAACTACTATGGCCTAGGGGAAAAGTACACACACCATTGTAATCGGGCGTGTTTCTACTTTCAGATGCAACAGGAATTTCTCGAGCTCGTCAATCCATTCGCGAGATATGGGAGTTTGAAGTTAAGGAATGTTTGAGGAACCATCAAAATTTTCGCAAGTCTGATTCCCGAAACCAATAACTACAAAGGCCTGGGCGAAAAATACACATACCGTTGTAATCGGGCGAGTTTCTACTTTCAGATGCAACAGGAATTTCTCGAGATCGTCAATCCGTTCCCGAGATATGGGAGTTTGAAATTAAGGAATGGTTGAGAAACCATCAAAATATTCGCTGGTCTGATACTCGAAACCAATAACTACTATGGCCTAGGGGAAAAGTACACACACCATTGTAATCGGGCGTGTTTCTACTTTCAGATGCAACAGGAATTTCTCGAGCTCGTCAATCCATTCGCGAGATATGGGAGTTTGAAGTTAAGGAATGTTTGAGGAACCATCAAAATTTTCGCAAGTCTGATTCCCGAAACCAATAACTACAAAGGCCTAGGCGAAAAATACACATACCGTTGTAATCGGGCGAGTTTCTACTTTCAGATGCAACAGGAATTTCTCGAGATCGTCAATCCGTTCCCGAGATATGGGAGTTTGAAGTTAAGGAATGGTTGAGAAACCATCAAAATTTTCGCTGGTCTGATACTCGAAACCAATAACTGGAATGGCCTAGGGGAAAAGTACACATACCATTGTAATGGGGCGAGTTTCTACTTTCAGATGCAACAGGAATTTCGCGAGTTCGTCAATCCGTTCGCGAGATATGGGAGTTTGAAATTAAGGAATGGTTGAGAAACCATCAAAATAATCGCTGGTCTGATACTCGAAACCAATAACTACTATGGCCTAGGGCAAAAATACACACACCGCTGTAATCGGGCGAGTTTCTGCTTTCAGGTCCAACAGGAATTTCTCGAGTTCGTCAATCTGTTCTCGAGATATGGGAGTTTGAAGTTAAGGAATGGTTGAGAAACCATCAAAAATTTCGCAGGTCTGGTACTCGAATCCAATAACTAGAATGGCCTAGGGGAAAAGTACATACACCATTGTAATCGGGCGTGTTTCTACTTTCAGATGCAACAGGAATTTCTCGTGATCGTCAATCCGTTCGCGAGATATGGGAGTTTGAAATTAAGGAATGGTTGAGAAACCATCAAAATTTTCGCAACTCAGATACTCGAAATCAATAACTACTATGGCCTAGGGCAAAAATGCACATACCTCTGTAATCGGGCGAGTTTCTACTTTCAGATGCAACAAGAATTTCTCGAGTTCGTCAATTCGTTCGCGAGATATGGGAGTTTGAAGTTAAGGAAATGTTGAGAAACCATCACAATTTTCGCTGGTCTGATACGCGAAACCAATAACTGGAGTGGCCTAGGGGAAAAGTACACTCACCCTTGTAATCGGGCGAGTTTCTACTTTCAGACGCAACAGGAATTTCTCGAGTTCGTCAATCCGTTCGCGAGATATGGGAGTTTGAAGTTAAGGAACGCGTGAGCAACGATCAAAATTTTCGCAAGTCTGATACTCGAAACCAATAACTACTATGGCCTAGGGGAAAAATACACACACCGCTGTAATCGGGCGATTTTGTACTTTCAGATGCAACAGGAATTTCTCGAGTTCGTCAATCCGTTCGCGAGATATGGGAGTTCGAAGTTAAGGAATGGTTGAGAAACCATCAAAATTTTCGCAAGTCTGATAATCGAAACCAATAACTACTATGGCCTAGGGGAAAAGTACACTTACCGCTGTATTCGGGCGAGATTCTACTTTCAGATGCAATAGGAATTTCTCGAGTTCGTGAATCCGTTCGCGAGATATGGGATTTCGAAGTTAAGGAATGGTTGAGAAACCATCAAAATTTTCCAAATCTGATAATCGAAACCAATAACTACTATGGCCTAGGGGAAAAGTACACTTACCGCTGTATTCCGGCGAGTTTCTACTTTCAGATGCAACAGGAATTTCTCGAGTTCGTCAAACCGTTCGCGAGATATGGGAGTTTGAAGTTAGGGAACGGTCGAGAAACCATCAAATTTTTCGCTGGTCTGATACTCGAAACCAATAACTGGAATGGCCTAGGGGAAAAGTACACACACCACTGTAATCGGGCGTGTTTCTACTTTGAGATGCAACAGGAATTTCTCGAGATCGTCAATCCGTTTGCCAGATATGGGAGTTAGAAGTGAAGGAATGGTTGAGAAACCATCAAAATTTTCGCAAGTCTGATTCCCGAAACCAATAACTACAAAGGCCTAGGGGAAAAATACACATGCAGTTGTAATCGGGCGAGTTTCTACTTTCGGATGCAACAGGAATTTCTCGAGTTCGTCAATCCGTTCGCGAGATATGGGAGTTCGAAGTTAGGGAATGGTTGAGAAACCATCAAAATTTTCGCAGGTCTGATAATCGAAACCAATAACTACTTTGTCCTAGGGGAAAAGTACACTTACCGCTGTATTCCGGCGGGTTTCTACGTTCAGATGCAACAGGAATTTCTCGAGATCGTCAATCCGTTCGCCAGATATGGGAGTTCGAAGTTGAGGAATGGTTGAGAAACCATCAAAATTTTCGCAAGTCTGATACTCGAAACCAATAACTACTATGGCCTAGGGGAAAAGTACACATACCGTTGTAATCAGGCGAGTTTCTACTTTCAGATGCAACAGGAATTTCTCGAGATCGTCAATCCGTTCCCGAGATATGGGAGTTTGAAATTAAGGAATGGTTGAGAAACCATCAATATATTCGCTGGTCTGATACTCGAAACCAATAACTACTATGGCCTAGGGGAAAAGTACACACACCATTGTAATCGGGCGTGTTTCTACTTTCAGATGCAACAGGAATTTCTCGAGCTCGTCAATCCATTCGCGAGATATGGGAGTTTGAAGTTAAGGAATGTTTGAGGAACCATCAAAATTTTCGCAAGTCTGATTCCCGAAACCAATAACTACAAAGGCCTAGGCGAAAAATACACATACCGTTGTAATCGGGCGAGTTTCTACTTTCAGATGCAACAGGAATTTCTCGAGATCGTCAGTCCGTTCCCGAGATATGGGAGTTTGAAATTAAGGAATGGTTGAGAATCCATCAAAATTTTCGCTGGTCTGATACTCAAAACCAATAACTGGAATGGCCTAGGGGAAAAGTACACACACCACTGTAATCGGGCGTGTTTCTACTTTGAGATGCAACAGGAATTTCTCGAGATCGTCAATCCGTTCGCCAGATATGGGAGTTAGAAGTGAAGGAATGGTTGAGAATCCATCAAAATTTTCGCAAGTCTGATTCCCGAAACCAATAACTACAAAGGCCTAGGGGAAAAATACACATGCAGTTGTAATCGTGCGAGTTTCTACTTTCGGATGCAACAGGAATTTCTCGAGTTCGTCAATCCGTTCGCGAGATATGGGAGTTTGAAGTTAAGGAACGCTTGAGCAACCATCAAAATTTTCGCAAGTCTGATACTCGAAACCAATAACTACTATGGCCTAGGGGAAAAGAACACACACCACTGTAATCGGGCGTGTTACTACTTTCAGATGCAATAAGAATTTCTCGAGTTCGTCAATCCGTTCGCGAGATATGGGAGTTTGAAGTTAAGGAACGTTTGAGAAACCATCAAAATTTTCGCAAGTCTGATACTCGAAACCAATAACTACTATGGCCTAGGGCAAAAATACACACACCGCTGTAATCGGGCGAGTTTCTGCTTTCAGGTGCCACAGGAATTTCTCGAGTTCGTCAATCCGTTCTCGAGATATGGGAGTTTGAAGTTAAGGAATGGTTGAGAAACCATCAAAATTTTCGCTGGTCTGATACTCGAAACCAATAACTGGAATGGCCTAGGGGAAAAGTACACATACCATTGTAATGGGGCGAGTTTCTACTTTCAGATGCAACAGGAATTTCGCGAGTTCGTCAATCCGTTCGCGAGATATGGGAGTTTGAAATTAAGGAATGGTTGAGAAACCATCAAAATAATCGCAAGTCTGATACTCGAAACCAATAACTACTATGGCCTAGGGCAAAAATACACACACCGCTGTAATCGGGCGAGTTTCTGCTTTCAGGTCCAACAGGAATTTCTCGAGTTCGTCAATCTGTTCTCGAGATATGGGAGTTTGAAGTTAAGGAATGGTTGAGAAACCATCAAAAATTTCGCAGGTCTGGTACTCGAATCCAATAACTAGAATGGCCTAGGGGAAAAGTACATACACCATTGTAATCGGGCGTGTTTCTACTTTCAGATGCAACAGGAATTTCTCGTGATCGTCAATCCGTTCGCGAGATATGGGAGTTTGAAATTAAGGAATGGTTGAGAAACCATCAAAATTTTCGCAACTCAGATACTCGAAATCAATAACTACTATGGCCTAGGGCAAAAATGCACATACCTCTGTAATCGGGCGAGTTTCTACTTTCAGATGCAACAAGAATTTCTCGAGTTCGTCAATTCGTTCGCGAGATATGGGAGTTTGAAGTTAAGGAAATGTTGAGAAACCATCACAATTTTCGCTGGTCTGATACGCGAAACCAATAACTGGAGTGGCCTAGGGGAAAAGTACACTCACCCTTGTAATCGGGCGAGTTTCTACTTTCAGACGCAACAGGAATTTCTCGAGTTCGTCAATCCGTTCGCGAGATATGGGAGTTTGAAGTTAAGGAACGCGTGAGCAACGATCAAAATTTTCGCAAGTCTGATACTCGAAACCAATAACTACTATGGCCTAGGGGAAAAATACACACACCGCTGTAATCGGGCGATTTTGTACTTTCAGATGCAACAGGAATTTCTCGAGTTCGTCAATTCGTTCGCGAGATATGGGAGTTTGAGTTTAAGGAATAGTTGATAAACCATCATAATTTTCGCTGGTCTGATACGCGAAACCAATAACTGGAGTGGCCTAGGGGAAAAATACGCATTCCGTTGTAATCGTGCGAGTTTCTACTTTCAGATGCAACAGGAATTTCTCGAGTTCGTGAATCCGTTCGCGAGATATGGGAGTTTGAAGTTAAGGAATGGTTGAGAAACCAACAAAATTTTCGTTGGTCTGATACTCGAAACCAATAACTGGAATGGCCTAGGGGAAAAGTACACACACCACTGCAATCGGGCGTGTTTCTACTTTCAGCTGCAACAGGCATTTCTCGAGATCGTCAATCCGTTCGCGAGATATGGGAGTTTGAAATTAAGGAATGATTGAGAAACCATCAAAATTTTCGCAACTCTGATACTCGATACCAATAACTACTATGGCCTAGGGCAAAAATACACATACCGCTGTACTCGGGCGAGCTTCTACTTTCAGATGCAACAGGAATTTCTCGAGTTCGTCAATCCGTTCGCGAGATATGGGACTTTGAGGTTAAGGAATGGTTGAGAAACCGTCAAAATTTTCGCTTGTCTGATACTCGAAACCAACAACTGGAATGGCCCAGGGGAAAAGTACATACACCACTGCAAAAGGGCGTGTTTCTACTTTCAAATGCAACAGGAATTTCTCGAGATCGTCAATCCGTTCGCGAGATATGGGAGTTTGAAATTAAGGAATGGTTGAGAAACCATCAAAATTTTCGCAACTCTGATACTCGATACCAATAACTACTATGGCCTAGGGCAAAAATACACACACCGCTGTAATCGGGCGATTTTGTACTTTCAGATGCAACAGGAATTTCTCGAGTTCGTCAATCCGTTCGCGAGATATGGGAGTTCGAAGTTAAGGAATGGTTGAGAAACCATCAAAATTTTCGCAACCATGATACTCGTAACCTATAACTACTATGGCCTAGGGCAAAAATACACCCACCGCTGTAATCGGGCGAGTTTCTACTTTCAGATGCAACAGGAATTTCTCGAGTTCGTCAATCCGTTCGAGAGATATGGGAGTTTGAAGTTAAGGAATGGTTGAGAAACCATCAAACATTTCGCTGGTCTGATACTCGAAACCAATAACTGGAATGGCCTAGGGGAAAAGTACACACACCATTGTAATCGGGCGAGTTTCTACTTTCAGATGCAACAGGAATTTCTCGAGTTCGTCAAACCGTTCGCGAGATATGGGAGTTTGAAGTTATGGAATGGTTGAGAAACCATCAAAATTTTCGCTGGTCTGATACTCGAAACCAATAACTGGAATGGCCTAGGGGAAAAGTACACACACCACTGTAATCGGGCGTGTTTCTACTTTCAGATGCAACAGGAATTACTCGAGATCGTCAATCCGTTCGCGAGATATGGGAGTTCGAAGTTACGGAATGGTTGAGAAACCATCAAAATTTTCGCAACCCTGATACTCGAAACCAATAACTACTATGGCCTAGGGCAAAAATACACACACCGCTGTAATCGGGCGGTTTTGTACTTTCAGATGCAACAGGAATTTCTCGAGTTCGTCAATCCGTTCGCGAGATATGGGAGTTTGAAGTTAAGGAATGGTTGAGAAACCATCAAAAATTTCGCTGGTCTGATACTCGAAACCAATAACTGGAATGGCCTAGGGGAAAAGTACACACACCATTGTAATCGGGCGAGTTTCTACTTTCAGGTGCAACAGGAATTTCTCGAGTTCGTCAAACCGTTCGCGAGATATGGGAGTTTGAAGTTAAGGAATGGTTGAGAAACCATCAAAATTTTCGCTGGTCTGATACTCGAAACCAACAACTGGAATGGCCTAGGGGAAAAGTACACACACCAATACAATCGGGCGTGTTTCTACTTTCAAATGCAACAGGAATTTCTCGAGATCGTCAATCCGTTCGCGAGATATGGGAGTTTGAAATTAAGGAATGGTTGAGAAACCATCAAAATTTTCGCAACTCTGATACTCGATACCAATAACTACTATGGCCTAGGGCAAAAATACACACACCGCTGTAATCGGGCGATTTTGTACATTCAGATGCAACAGGAATTTCTCGAGTTCGTCAATCCGTTCGCGAGATATGGGACTTTGAAGTTAAGGAATGGTTGAGAAACCACAAAATTTTCGCTGGTCTGATACTCGAAACCAATAACTGGAATGGCCTAGGGGAAATGTACACACACCACTGTAATCGGGCGTGTTTCTACTTTCAGATGCAACAGGAATTTCTCGAGATCGTCAATCCGTTCGCGAGATATGGGAGTTAGAAGTTAAGGAATGGTTGAGAAACCATCAAAAATTTCGCAAGTCTGATTCCCGAAACCAATAACTACAGAGGCCTAGGGGAAAAATACACATGCCGTTGTAATCGTGCGAGTTTCTACTTTCAGATGCAACAGGAATTTCTCGAGATCGTGAATCCGTTCGCGAGATATGGGAGTTTGAAGTTAAGGAAAGGTTGAGAAACCATCAAAATTTTCGCAAGTCTGATTCCCGAAACCAATAACTACAAAGGCCTAGGGAAAAAATACACATACCGTTGTAATCGTGCGAGTTTCTACTTTCAGATGCAACAGGAATTTCTCGAGTTCGTCAATCTGTTCGCGAGATATGGGAGTTCGAAGTTAAGGAATGGTTGAGAACCCATCAAAATTTTCGCAACCATGATACACGAAACCAATAACTAGTATGGCCTAGGGCAAAAATACACACACCGCTGTAGTCGGGCGGGTGTCTACTTTCAGATGCAACAGGAATTTCTCGAGTTCGTGAATCCGTTCGCGAGATACGGGAGCTTGAAGTTAAGGAATGGTTGAGAAATCATCACAAATTTCGCTGGTCTGATACTCGAAACCAATAACTGGAATGGCCTAGGGGAAAAGTACACACACCATTGTAATCGGGCGAGTTTCTACTTTCAGATGCAACAGGAATTTCTCGAGTTCGTCAAACCGTTCGCGAGAGATGGGAGTTTGAAGTTAAGGAATGGTTGAGAAACCATCAAAATTTTCGCTGGTCTGATACTCGAAACCAATAACTGGAATGGCCTAGGGGAAAAGTACACACACCACTGCAATCGGGCGTGTTTCTACTTTCAGCTGCAACAGGCATTTCTCGAGATCGTCAATCCGTTCGCGAGATATGGGAGTTTGAAATTAAGGAATGGTTGAGAAACCATCAAAATTTTCGCAACTCTGGTACTCGATACCAATAACTACTATGACCTAGGGCAAAAATACACATACCGCTGTACTCGGGCGAGCTTCTACTTTCAGATGCAACAGGAATTTCTCGAGTTCGTCAATCCGTTCGCGAGATATGGGACTTTGAAATTAAGGAATGGTTGAGAAACCATCAAAATTTTCGCAACTCTGATACTCGATACCAATAACTACTATGGCCTAGGGCAAAAATACACTCACCGCTGTAATCGGGCGATTTTGTACTTTCAGATGCAACAGGAATTTCTCGAGTTCGTCAATCCGTTCGCGAGATATGGGAGTTCGAAGTTAAGGAATGGTTGAGAAACCATCAAAATTTTCGCAACCATGATACTCGTAACCTATAACTACTATGGCCTAGGGCAAAAATACACCCACCGCTGTAATCGGGCGAGTTTCTACTTTCAGATGCAACAGGAATTTCTCGAGTTCGTCAATCCGTTCGCGAGATATGGGAGTTCGAAGTTAAAGAATGGTTGAGAAACCATCAAAATTTTCGCAACCATGATACTCGTAACCAATAACTACTATGGCCTAGGGCAAAAATACACCCACCGCTGTAATTGGGCGAGTTTCTACTTTCAGATGCAACAGGAATTTCTCGAGTTCGTCAATCCGTTCGAGAGATATGGGAGTTTGAAGTTAAGGAATGGTTGAGAAACCATCAAAAATTTCGCTGGTCTGATACTCGAAACCAATAACTGGAATGGCCTAGGGGAAAAGTACACACACCATTGTAATCGGGCGAGTTTCTACTTTCAGATGCAACAGGAATTTCTCGAGTTCGTCAAACCGTTCGCGAGATATGGGAGTTTGAAGTTATGGAATGGTTGAGAAACCATCAAAATTTTCGCTGGTCTGATACTCGAAACCAATAACTGGAATGGCCTAGGGGAAAAGTACACACACCACTGTAATCGGGCGTGTTTCTACTTTCAGATGCAACAGGAATTTCTCGAGATCGTCAATCCGTTCGCGAGATATGGGAGTTAGAAGTGAAGGAATGGTTGAGAAACCATCAAAATTTTCGCAAGTCTGATTCCCGAAACCAATAACTACAAAGGCCTAGGGGAAAAATACGCATGCCGTTGTAATCGTGCGAGTTTCTACTTTCAGATGCAACAGGAATTTCTCGAGTTCGTGAATCCGTTCGCGAGATATGGGAGTTCGAAGTTAAGGAATGGTTGAGAAACCATCAAAATTTTCGCAACCCTGATACTCGAAACCAATAACTACTATGGCCTAGGGCAAAAATACACACACCGCTGTAATCGGGCGGTTTTTTACTTTCAGATGCAACAGGAATTTCTCGAGTTCGTCAATCCGTTCGCGAGATATGGGAGTTTGAAGTTAAGGAATGGTTGAGAAACCATCAAAAATTTCGCTGGTCTGATACTCGAAACCAATAACTGGAATGGCCTAGGGGAAAAGTACACACACCATTGTAATCGGGCGAGTTTCTACTTTCAGATGCAACAGGAATTTCTCGAGTTCGTCAAACCGTTCGCGAGATATGGGAGTTTGAAGTTAAGGAATGGTTGAGAAACCATCAAAATTTTCGCTGGTCTGATACTCGAAACCAATAACTGGAATGGCCTAGGGGAAAAGTAACACACACCAATACAATCGGGCGTGTTTTTACTTTCAAATGCAACAGGAATTTCTCGAGATCGTCAATCCGTTCGCGAGATATGGGAGTTTGAAGTTAAGGAAAGGTTGAGAAACCATCAAAATTTTCGCAAGTCTGATTCCCGAAACCAATAACTACAAAGGCCTAGGGAAAAAATACACATACCGTTGTAATCGTGCGAGTTTCTACTTTCAGATGCAACAGGAATTTCTCGAGTTCGTCAATCCGTTCGCGAGATATGGGAGTTTGAAGTTAAGGAATGGTTGAGAAACCATCAAAATTTTCGCTGGTCTGATACTCGAAACCAATAACTGGAATGGCCTAGGGGAAAAGTACACACACCAATACAATCGGGCGTGTTTCTACTTTCAAATGCAACAGGAATTTCTCGAGATCGTCAATCCGTTCGCGAGATATGGGAGTTTGAAATTAAGGAATGGTTGAGAAACCATCAAAATTTTCGCAACTCTGATACTCGATACCAATAACTACTATGGCCTAGGGCAAAAATACACACACCGCTGTAATCGGGCGATTTTGTACATTCAGATGCAACAGGAATTTCTCGAGTTCGTCAATCCGTTCGCGAGATATGGGACTTTGAAGTTAAGGAATGGTTGAGAAACCACAAAATTTTCGCTGGTCTGATACTCGAAACCAATAACTGGAATGGCCTAGGGGAAATGTACACACACCACTGTAATCGGGCGTGTTTCTACTTTCAGATGCAACAGGAATTTCTCGAGATCGTCAATCCGTTCGCGAGATATGGGAGTTAGAAGTTAAGGAATGGTTGAGAAACCATCAAAAATTTCGCAAGTCTGATTCCCGAAACCAATAACTACAGAGGCCTAGGGGAAAAATACAAATGCCGTTGTAATCGTGCGAGTTTCTACTTTCAGATGCAACAGGAATTTCTCGAGATCCTGAATCCGTTCGCGAGATATGGGAGTTTGAAGTTAAGGAACGGTTGAGAAACCATCAAAATTTTCGCAAGTCTGATTCCCGAAACCAATAACTACAAATGCCTAGGGAAAAAATACACATACCGTTGTAATCGTGCGAGTTTCTACTTTCAGATGCAACAGGAATTTCTCGAGTTCGTCAATCCGTTCGCGAGATATGGGAGTTCGAAGTTAAGGAATGGTTGAGAAACCATCAAAATTTTCGCAACCATGATACACGAAACCAATAACTAGTATGGCCTAGGGCAAAAATGCACACACCGCTGTAGTCGGGCGGGTGTCTACTTTCAGATGCAACAGGAATTTCTCGAGTTCGTGAATCCGTTCGCGAGATATGGGAGTTGGAAGTTAAGGAATGGTTGAGAAACCATCACAAATTTCGCTGGTCTGATACTCGAAACCAATAACTGGAATGGCCTAGGGGAAAAGTACACACACCAATACAATCGGGAGTGTTTCTACTTTCAAATGCAACAGGAATTTCTCGAGATCGTCAATCCGTTCGCGAGATATGGGAGTTTGAAATTAAGGAATGGTTGAGAAACCATCAAAATTTTCGCAACTCTGATACTCGATACCAATAACTACTATGGCCTAGGGCAAAAATACACACACCGCTGTAATCGGGCGATTTTGTACATTCAGATGCAACAGGAATTTCTCGAGTTCGTCAAACCGTTCGCGAGATATGGGAGTTTGAAGTTAAGGAATGGTTGAGAAACCATCAAAATTTTCGCTGGTCTGATACTCGAAACCAACAACTGGAATGGCCTAGGGGAAAAGTACACACACCAATACAATCGGGCGTGTTTCTACTTTCAAATGCAACAGGAATTTCTCGAGATCGTCAATCCGTTCGCGAGATATGGGAGTTTGAAATTAAGGAATGGTTGAGAAACCATCAAAATTTTCGCAACTCTGATACTCGATACCAATAACTACTATGGCCTAGGGCAAAAATACACACACCGCTGTAATCGGGCGATTTTGTACATTCAGATGCAACAGGAATTTCTCGAGTTCGTCAATCCGTTCGCGAGATATGGGACTTTGAAGTTAAGGAATGGTTGAGAAACCACAAAATTTTCGCTGGTCTGATACTCGAAACCAATAACAGGAATGGCCTAGGGGAAATGTACACACACCACTGTAATCGGGCGTGTTTCTACTTTCAGATGCAACAGGAATTTCTCGAGATCGTCAATCCGTTCGCGAGATATGGGAGTTAGAAGTTAAGGAATGGTTGAGAAACCATCAAAAATTTCGCAAGTCTGATTCCCGAAACCAATAACTACAGAGGCCTAGGGGAAAAATACAAATGCCGTTGTAATCGTGCGA
The DNA here is from genome assembly GCF_051014685.1 of Ptiloglossa arizonensis. Taxonomy (NCBI): domain Eukaryota; kingdom Metazoa; phylum Arthropoda; class Insecta; order Hymenoptera; family Colletidae; genus Ptiloglossa; species Ptiloglossa arizonensis. Next base: position 504,107 of record NW_027478571.1, on the reverse strand, counting down.
GTTTCTACTTTCAGATGCAACAGGAATTTCTCGAGATCCTGAATCCGTTCGCGAGATATGGGAGTTTGAAGTTAAGGAACGGTTGAGAAACCATCAAAATTTTCGCAAGTCTGATTCCCGAAACCAATAACTACAAATGCCTAGGGAAAAAATACACATACCGTTGTAATCGGGCGAGTTTCTGCTTTCATGTGCAATAGGAATTTCTCGAGTTCGTCAATCCGTTCGCGAGATATGGGAGTTCGAAGTTAAGGAATGGTTGAGGAACCATCAAAATTTTCGCAACCATGATACTCGTAACCAATAACTACTATGGCCTAGGGCAAAAATACACATACCGTTGTAATCGGGCGAGTTTCTGCTTTCAGATGCAATAGGAATTTCTCGAGTTCGTCAATCCGTTCGCGAGATATGGGAGTTTGAAGTTAAGGAATGGTTGAGAAACCATCAAAAATTTCGCTGGTCTGATACTCGAAACCAATAACTACTTTGGCCTAGGGCAAAAATACACATACCGTTGTAATCGGGCGAGTTTCTGCTTTCAGCTGCAATAGGAATTTCTCGATTTCGTCAATCCGTTCGCGAGATATGGGAGTTTGATGTTAAGGAATGGTTGAGAAACCATCCAAAATTTCGCTGGTCTGATACTCGAAACCAATAACTGGAATGGCCTAGGGGAAAAGTACACTTACCGTTGTGTTCGGGCGAGTTTCTACTTTCAGACGCAAGAGGAATTTCTCGAGCTCGTCAATCCGTTCGCGAGATATGGGAGTTTGAAGTTGTGGAATGGTTGAGAAAGCATCAAAATTTTCGCTGGTCTGATCCTCGAAACCAATAACTGGAATGGCCTAGGGGAAAAATACACATACCGTTGTAATCGTGCGAGTTTCTACTTTCAGATGGAACAGGAATTTCTCGAGTTCGTCAATCCGTTCGCGAGATATGGGAGTTTGAAGTTAAGGAATGGGTGAGAAAGCATCAAAATTTTCGCAACTCTGATACTCGATACCAATAACTACTATGGCCTAGGGCAAAAATACACATACCGCTGTAATCGGGCGAGCTTCTACTTTCAGATGCAACAGGAACTTCTCGAGTTCGTCAATCCGTTCGCGAGATATGGGACTTTGAAGTTAAGGAATGGTTGAGAAACCATCAAAATTTTCGCTGTTCTGATACTCGAAACCAATAACTGGAATGGCCTAGGGGAAAAGTACACATACCGTTGTAATCGAGCGAGTTTCTACTTTCAGACGCAGCAGGAATTTTTGGGTTTGGTCAATCCGTTCGCGAGAAATGGGAGTTTCAAGCTATGAAATGGTAGAGAAGGCAACAAATTTTGCGCACTTCTGCTGCTACAAACGCTTAACAAGAATGGCTTAGGGAAAAAATACACATACCGTTGTAATCGGGCGGGTTTCTACTTCCATACGCAGCAGGAATTTTTGGGTTTGGTGAATCCGTTCGCGAGATATGGGAGTTTGAAGCAAAGAAATGGTTGAGAAGACAACAAATTTTGCTCACTTCTGATGCTCCAAATGCTTAACAAGAATGGCCTAGGGAAAAAATACACATACCGTTGTAATCGGGCGGGTTTCTACTTTCAGACGCAGCTGGAATTTTTGGGCTTGGTCAAACCGTTCGCGAGATATGGGAGCTTGAAGCTAAGAAATGGGTGAGAAGGCAACAAATTTGTCGCACTTCTGCTGCTCCAAACGCTTAACCAGAATGGCCTAGGGAGAAAATAGACATACCGTTGTAATCGGGCGAGTACCTACTTTCAGATGCAAGAGGAATTTTTGGGCTCGGCCAATTCGTTCGCGAGGTATGGGAGTTTGAATCTAAGAAATGGTTGAGAAGGCAACAAATTTCTCGCAATTCTGCTGCTCCAAACGCTTAACCAGAATGGCCTAGGGAAAAAATACAAATACCGTTGCAATCGGGCTAGTTTCTACTTTCAGACGCAGCAGAAATTTTTGGGCTTGGTCAATCCTTTCGCGAGATATGGGAGTTTGAAGCTAAGAAATGGTTGAGAAGGCAACAAATTTTTCGCACTTCTGCTTCTCCGAACGCGTAACCAGAATGGCCTAGGGAAAAGGAACACATACCGTTGTAATCGGTAGAGTTTCTACCTTCAGATGCAAGAGGAATTTTTGGGCTTGTCAATCCGTTCGCGAGATATGGGCGTTTGAAGCTAAGAAATGGTTGAGAAGGCAACAAATTTCTCGCAATTCTGCTGCTCCAAACGCTTAACCAGAATGGCCTAGAGGAAAAATACACATACCGTTGTAATCGGGCTAGTTTCTAATTTCAGACGCAGCAGGAATTTTTGAGCTTGGTCAAACTTTTCGCGAGATATGGGAGTTTGAAGCTAAGAAATGGTTGAGAAAACAACAAATTTTGCGCAATTCTGCTGCTCCAAACGCTTAACCAGAATGGCCTTGGGAAAAAATACACATACCGTTGTAATCGGGCTAGTTTCTAATTTCAGACGCAGCAGGAATTTTTGAGCTTGGTCAAACTTTTCGCGAGATATGGGAGTTTGAAGCTAAGAAATGGTTGAGAAGGCAACAAATTTTGCGCACTGCTGCTGCTCCAAACGCTTAAGCAGAATGGCCTAGGGAAAAAATACACATACCGTTGTAATCGGGCTAGTTTCTACTTTCAGACGCAGCAGGAATTTTTGGGCTTGGTCAAACCGTTCGCGAGATACGGGAGTTTGAAGCTAAGAAATGGTTGAGAAGGCAAGAAATTTTTCGCACTTCTGCTGCCCCAAACGCTTACCAAGAAGGGCCTAGGGAAAAAATACACATACCGCTGTAATCGGGCGATTATCTACTTTCAGATGCAGGAGTAATTTTTGGGTTTGGTTAATCCGTTCGCGAGATATGGGAGTTTGAAGCCAAGAAATGGTTCAGCAGACAAGAAATTCTTCCCAATTCTGCTGCTCCAAACGCTTAACCAGAATGGCCTTGGGGAAAAATACACATACCGTTGTAATCGGGCGAGTTTCTATTTTCAGACGCAACAGGAATTTTTGGGTTTGGTCAATCCGTTCGCGAGATATGGGAGTTTGAAGCTAAGAAATGGTTGAGAAGACAACAAATTTTGCGCACTTCTGCTGCTCCAAACGCTTAACCAGAATGGCCTAGGGAAAAAATACACATACCGTTGTAATCGGGCGGGTTTCTACTTCCACACGCAGCAGGAATATTTGGGTTTGGTCAATCCGTTCGCGAGGTATGGGAGTTTGAAGCTAAGAAATGGTTGAGAAGACAACAAATTTTGCGCAATTCTGCTGCCCCAAACGCTTACCAAGAAGGGCCTAGGGAAAAAATACACATACCGTTGTAATCGAGCGAGTTTCTACTTTCAGACGCAGCAGGAATTTTTGGGTTTGGTCAATCCGTTCGCGAGGTATGGGAGTTTGAAGCTAAGAAATGGTTGAGAAGGCAACAAATTTTTCGCAGTTCTGCGGCTACAGACGCTTAACCAGAATGGCCTAGGGAAAAAATACACATACCGTTGTAATCGGGCGAGTTTCTACTTTCAGACGCATCAGGAATTTTTGAGCTTGGTCAAACCGTTCGCGAGATATGGGAGTTTGAAGCTAAGAAATGGTTGAGAAGACAACACATTTTGCGCACTTCTGCTGCTCCAAACGCTTAACAAGAATGGCCTAGGGAAAAAATACACATACCGTTGTAATCGGGCGGGTTTCTACTTCCAGACGCAGCAGGAATTTTTGGGTTTGGTCAATCCTTTCGCGAAATATGGGTGTTTGAAGCTAAGAAATGGTTGAGAAGACAACAAATTTTGCGCAATTCTGCTGCCCCAAACGCTTACCAAGAAGGGCCTAGGGAAAAAATACACATACCGTTGTAATCGAGCGAGTTTCCACTTTCAGACGCAGCAGGAATTTTTGGGTTTGGTCAATCCGTTCGCGAGAAATGGGAGTTTCAAGCTATGAAATGGTAGAGAAGGCAACAAATTTTGCGCACTTCTGCTGCTCCAAACGCTTAACAAGAATGGCCTAGGGAAAAAATACACATACCGTTGTAATCGGGCGGGTTTCTACTTCCATACGCAGCAGGAATTTTTGGGTTTGGTGAATCCGTTCGCGAGATATGGGAGTTTGAAACCAAGAAATGGTTCAGCAGACAAGAAATTCTTCCCAATTCTGCTGCTCCAAACGCTTAACCAGAATGGCCTTGGGAAAAAATACACATACCGTTGTAATCGGCCGAGTTTCTATTTTCAGACGCAACAGGAATTTTTGGGTTTGGTCAATCCGTTAGCGAGATATGGGAGTTTGAAGCTAAGAAATGGTTCAGAAGACAACAAATTTTGCGCACTTCTGCTGCTCTAAACGCTTAACCAGAATGGCCTAGGGGAAAAATACACACACCGTTGTAATCGGGCGAGTATCTACTTTCAGATGCAAGAGGAATTTTTGGGCTCGGTCAATCCGTTCGCGAGACATGGGTGTTTGAAGCTAAGAAATGGTTGAGAAGGCAACAAATTTCTCGCAATTCTGCTGCTCCAAACGCTTAACCAGAATGGCCTAGGGAAAAAATACAAATACCGTTGCAATCGGGCTAGTTTCTACTTTCAGACGCAGCAGAAATTTTTGGGCTTGGTCAATCCTTTCGCGAGATATGGGAGTTTGAAGCTAAGAAATGGTTGAGAAGGCAACAAATTTTTCGCACTTCTGCTTCTCCGAACGCGTAACCAGAATGGCCTAGGGAAAAGGAACACATACCGTTGTAATCGGGAGAGTTTCTACCTTCAGATGCAAGAGGAATTTTTGGTCTTGTCAATCCGTTCGCGAGATATGGGCGTTTGAAGCTAAGAAATGGTTGAGAAGGCAACAAATTTCTCGCAATTCTGCTGCTCCAAACGCTTAACCAGAATGGCCTAGAGGAAAAATACACATACCGTTGTAATCGGGCTAGTTTCTAATTTCAGACGCAGCAGGAATTTTTGAGCTTGGTCAAACTTTTCGCGAGATATGGGAGTTTGAAGCTAAGAAATGGTTGAGAAAACAACAAATTTTTCGCAATTCTGCTGCTCCAAACGCTTAACCAGAATGGCCTAGGGAAAAAATACACATACCGTTGTAATCGGGCTAGTTTCTACTTTCAGACGCAGCAGGAATTTTTGGGCTTGGACAAACCGTTCGCGAGATACGGGAGTTTGAAGCTAAGAAATGGTTGAGAAGGCAAGAAATTTTTCGCACTTCTGCTGCTCCAAACGCTTAACCAGAATGGCCTAGGGAAAAAATACACAAACCGTTGTAATCGGGCGATTATCTACTTTCAGATGCAGGAGTAATTTTTGGGTTTGGTTAATCCGTTCGCGAGATATGGGAGTTTGAAGCCAAGAAATGGTTCAGCAGACAAGAAATTCTTCCCAATTCTGCTGCTCCAAACGCTTAACCAGAATGGCCTTGGGGAAAAATACACATACCGTTGTAATCGGGCGAGTTTCTATTTTCAGACGCAACAGGAATTTTTGGGTTTGGTCAATCCGTTCGCGAGATATGGGAGTTTGAAGCTAAGAAACGGTTGAGAAGACAACAAATTTTGAGCACTTCTGCTGCTCCAAACGCTTAACCAGAATGGCCTAGGGAAAAAATACACATACCGTTGTAATCGGGCGGGTTTCTACTTCCACACGCAGCAGGAATTTTTGGGTTTGGTCAATCCGTTCGCGAGGTATGGGAGTTTGAAGCTAAGAAATGGTTGAGAAGACAACAAATTTTGCGCAATTCTGCTGCCCCAAACGCTTACCAAGAAGGGCCTAGGGAAAAAATACACATACCGTTGTAATCGAGCGAGTTTCTACTTTCAGACGCAGCAGGAATTTTTGGGTTTGGTCAATCCGTTCGCGAGAAATGGGAGTTTGAAGCTATGAAATGGTAGAGAAGGCAACAAATTTTTCGCACTTCTGCGGCTACAGACGCTTAACCTGAATGGCCTAGGGAAAAAATACACATACCGTTGTAATCGGGCGAGTTTCTACTTTCAGACGCATCAGGAATTTTTGAGCTTGGTCAAACCGTTCGCGAGATATGGGAGTTTGAAGCTAAGAAATGGTTGAGAAGACAACACATTTTGCGCACTTCTGCTGCTCCAAACGCTTAACAAGAATGGCCTAGGGAAAAAATACACATACCGTTGTAATCGGGCGGGTTTCTACTTCCAGACGCAGCAGGAATTTTTGGGTTTGGTCAATCCTTTCGCGAGATATGGGAGTTTGAAGCTAAGAAATGGTTGAGAAGACAACAAATTTTGCGCAATTCTGCTGCCCCAAACGCTTACCAAGAAGGGCCTAGGGAAAAAATACACATACCGTTGTAATCGAGCGAGTTTCTACTTTCAGACGCAGCAGGAATTTTTGGGTTTGGTCAATCCGTTCGCGAGAAATGGGAGTTTCAAGCTATGAAATGGTAGAGAACGCAACAAATTTTGCGCACTTCTGCTGCTCCAAACGCTTAACAAGAATGGCCTAGGGAAAAAATACACATACCGTTGTAATCGGGCGGGTTTCTACTTCCATACGCAGCAGGAATTTTTGGGTTTGGTGAATCCGTTCGCGAGATATGGGAGTTTGAAACCAAGAAATGGTTCAGCAGACAAGAAATTCTTCCCAATTCTGCTGCTCCAAACGCTTAACCAGAATGGCCTTGGGAAAAAATACACATACCGTTGTAATCGGGCGAGTTTCTATTTTCAGACGCAACAGGAATTTTTGGGTTTGGTCAATCCGTTAGCGAGATATGGGAGTTTGAAGCTAAGAAATGGTTCAGAAGACAACAAATTTTGCGCACTTCTGCTGCTCCAAACTCTTAACCAGAATGGCCTAGGGGAAAAATACACATACCGTTGTAATCGGGCGAGTATCTACTTTCAGATGCAAGAGGAATTTTTGGGCTCGGTCAATCCGTTCGAGAGATATGGGTGTTTGAAGCTAAGAAATGGTTGAGAAGACAACAAATTTTGCTCACTTCTGCTGCTCCAAACGCTTAACAAGAATGGCCTAGGGAAAAAATACACATACCTTTGTAATCGGGCGAGTACCTACTTTCAGATGCAAGTGGAATTTTTGGGCTCGGCCAATTCGTTCGCGAGATATGGGAGTTTGAATCTAAGGAATGGTTGAGAAGGCAACAAATTTCTCGCAATTCTGCTGCTCCAAACGCTTAACCAGAATGGCCTAGGGAAAAAATACAAATACCGTTGCAATCGGGCTAGTTTCTACTTTCAGACGCAGCAGAAATTTTTGGGCTTGGTCAATCCTTTCGCGAGATATGGGAGTTTGAAGCTAAGAAATGGTTGAGAAGGCAACAAATTTTTCGCACTTCTGCTTCTCCGAACGCGTAACTAGAATGGCCTAGGGAAAAGGAACACATACCGTTGTAATCGGGAGAGTTTCTACCTTCAGATGCAAGAGGAATTTTTGGGCTTGTCAATCCGTTCGCGAGATATGCGCGTTTGAAGCTAAGAAATGGTTGAGAAGGCAACAAATTTCTCGCAATTCTGCTGCTCCAAACGCTTAACCAGAATGGCCTAGAGGAAAAATACACATACCGTTGTAATCGGGCTAGTTTCTAATTTCAGACGCAGCAGGAATTTTTGAGCTTGGTCAAACTTTTCGCGAGATATGGGAGTTTGAAGCTAAGAAATGGTTGAAAAAACAACAAATTTTGCGCAATTCTGCTGCTCCAAACGCTTAACCAGAATGGCCTTGGGAAAAAATACACATACCGTTGTAATCGGGCTAGTTTCTAATTTCAGACGCAGCAGGAATTTTTGAGCTTGGTCAAACTTTTCGCGAGATATGGGAGTTTGAAGCTAAGAAATGGTTGAGAAGGCAACAAATTTTGCGCACTGCTGCTGCTCCAAACGCTTAACCAGAATGGCCTAGGGAAAAAATACACATACCGTTGTAATCGGGCGAGTTTCTACTTTCAGACGCAGCAGGAATTTTTGAGCTTGGTCAAAACGTTCGCGAGATATGGGAGTTTGAAGCTAAGAAATGGTTGAGAAGACAACAAATTTTTCGCAATTCTGCTGCTCCAAACGCTTAACCAGAGTGGCCTAGAGAAGAAATACACATACCTTTGTAATCGCGCGAGTTTCTAATTTCAGACGCAACAGGAATTTTTGGGTTTGGTCAATCCGTTCGCGAGATATGGGAGTTTGAAGCTAAGAAATGGTTGAGAAGACAACAAATTTTGCGCACTCCTGCTGCTCCAAACGCTTAACAAGAATGGCCAAGGGAAAAAATACACATACCGTTGTAATCGGGCGGGTTTCTACTTCCAGACGTAGCAGGAATTTTTGGGTTTGGTCAATCCGTTCGCGAGATATGGGAGTTTGAAGCTAAGAAATGGTTGAGATGGCAACAAATTTTTCGCACTTCTGCTTCTCCGAACGCGTAACCAGAATGGCCTAGGGAAAAGGAACACATACCGTTGTAATCGGGAGAGTTTCTACCTTCAGATGCAAGAGGAATTTTTGGGCTTGTCAATCCGTTCGCGAGATATGGGCGTTTGAAGCTAAGAAATGGTTGAGAAGGCAAGAAATTTTTCGCACTTCTGCTGCTCCAAACGCTTAACCAGAATGGCCTAGGGAAAAATACACAAACCGTTGTAATCGGGCGATTATCTACTTTCAGATGCAGGAGTAATTTTTGGGTTTGGTTAATCCGTTCGCGAGATATGGGAGTTTGAAGCCAAGATATGGTTCAGCAGACAAGAAATTCTTCCCAATTCTGCTGCTCCAAACGCTTAACCAGAATGGCCTAGGGAAAAAATACAAATACCGTTGCAATCGGGCTAGTTTCTACTTTCAGACGCAGCAGAAATTTTTGGGCTTGGTCAATCCTTTCGCGAGATATGGGAGTTTGAAGCTAAGAAATGGTTGAGAAGGCAACAAATTTTTCGCACTTCTGCTTCTCCGAACGCGTAACCAGAATGGCCTAGGGAAAAGGAACACATACCGTTGTAATCGGGAGAGTTTCTACCTTCAGATGCAAGAGGAATTTTTGGGCTTGTCAATCCGTTCGCGAGATATGGGCGTTTGAAGCTAAGAAATGGTTGAGAAGGCAACAAATTTCTCGCAATTCTGCTGCTCCAAACGCTTAACCAGAATGGCCTAGAGGAAAAATACACATACCGTTGTAATCGGGCTAGTTTCTAATTTCAGACGCAGCAGGAATTTTTGAGCTTGGTCAAACTTTTCGCGAGATATGGGAGTTTGAAGCTAAGAAATGGTTGAGAAAACAACAAATTTTTCGCAATTCTGCTGCTCCAAACGCTTAACCAGAATGGCCTAGGGAAAAAATACACATACCGTTGTAATCGGGCTAGTTTCTACTTTCAGACGCAGCAGGAATTTTTGGGCTTGGTCAAACCGTTCGCGAGATACGGGAGTTTGAAGCTAAGAAATGGTTGAGAAGGCAAGAAATTTTTCGCACTTCTGCTGCTCCAAACGCTTAACCAGAATGGCCTAGGGAAAAAATACACAAACCGTTGTAATCGGGCGATTATCTACTTTCAGATGCAGGAGTAATTTTTGGGTTTGGTTAATCCGTTCGCGAGATATGGGAGTTTGAAGCCAAGAAATGGTTCAGCAGACAAGAAATTCTTCCCAATTCTGCTGCTCCAAACGCTTAACCAGAATGGCCTTGGTGAAAAATACACATACCGTTGTAATCGGGCGAGTTTCTATTTTCAGACGCAACAGGAATTTTTGGGTTTGGTCAATCCGTTCGCGAGATATGGGAGTTTGAAGCTAAGAAATGGTTGAGAAGACAACAAATTTTGCGCACTCCTGCTGCTCCAAACGCTTAACAAGAATGGCCTAGGGAAAAAATACACATACCGTTGTAATCGGGCGGGTTTCTACTTCCAGACGCAGCAGGAATTTTTGGGCTTGGTCAAACCGTTCGCGAGATACGGGAGTTTGAAGCTAAGAAATGGTTGAGAAGGCAAGAAATTTTTCGCACTTCTGCTGCTCCAAACGCTTAACCAGAATGGCCTAGAGGAAAAATACACATACCGTTGTAATCGGGCTAGTTTCTAATTTCAGACGCAGCAGGAATTTTTGAGCTTGGTCAAACTTTTCGCGAGATATGGGAGTTTGCAGCTAAGAAATGGTTGAGAAAACAACAAATTTTTCGCAATTCTGCTGCTCCAAACGCATAACCAGAATGGCCTAGGGAAAAAATACACATACCGTTGTAATCGGGCTAGTTTCTACTTTCAGACGCAGCAGGAATTTTTGGGCTTGGTCAAACCGTTCGCGAGATACGGGAGTTTGAAGCTAAGAAATGGTTGAGAAGGCAAGAAATTTTTCGCACTTCTGCTGCTCCAAACGCTTAACCAGAATGGCCTAGGGAAAAAATACACAAACCGTTGTAATCGGGCGATTATCTACTTTCAGATGCAGGAGTAATTTTTGGGTTTGGTTAATCCGTTCGCGAGATATGGGAGTTTGAAGCCAAGAAATGGTTCAGCAGACAAGAAATTCTTCCCAATTCTGCTGCTCCAAACGCTTAACCAGAATGGCCTTGGTGAAAAATACACATACCGTTGTAATCGGGCGAGTTTCTATTTTCAGACGCAACAGGAATTTTTGGGTTTGGTCAATCCGTTCGCGAGATATGGGAGTTTGAAGCTAAGAAATGGTTGAGAAGACAACAAATTTTGCGCACTCCTGCTGCTCCAAACGCTTAACAAGAATGGCCTAGGGAAAAAATACACATACCGTTGTAATCGGGCGGGTTTCTACTTCCAGACGCAGCAGGAATTTTTGGGCTTGGTCAAACCGTTCGCGAGATACGGGAGTTTGAAGCTAAGAAATGGTTGAGAAGGCAAGAAATTTTTCGCACTTCTGCTGCTCCAAACGCTTAACCAGAATGGCCTAGAGGAAAAATACACATACCGTTGTAATCGGGCTAGTTTCTAATTTCAGACGCAGCAGGAATTTTTGAGCTTGGTCAAACTTTTCGCGAGATATGGGAGTTTGAAGCTAAGAAATGGTTGAGAAAACAACAAATTTTTCGCAATTCTGCTGCTCCAAACGCATAACCAGAATGGCCTAGGGAAAAAATACACATACCGTTGTAATCGGGCTAGTTTCTACTTTCAGACGCAGCAGGAATTTTTGGGCTCGGTCAAACCGTTCGCGAGATACGGGAGTTTGAAGCTAAGAAATGGTTGAGAAGGCAAGAAATTTTTCGCACTTCTGCTGCTCCAAACGCTTAACCAGAATGGCCTAGGGAAAAAATACACAAACCGTTGTAATCGGGCGATTATCTACTTTCAGATGCAGGAGTAATTTTTGGGTTTGGTTAATCCGTTCGCGAGATATGGGAGTTTGAAGCCAAGAAATGGTTCAGCAGACAAGAAATTCTTCCCAATTCTGCTGCTCCAAACGCTTAACCAGAATGGCCTTGGTGAAAAATACACATACCGTTGTAATCGGGCGAGTTTCTATTTTCAGACGCAACAGGAATTTTTGGGTTTGGTCAATCCGTTCGCGAGATATGGAAGTTTGAAGCTAAGAAATGGTTGAGAAGACAACAAATTTTGCGCACTCCTGCTGCTCCAAACGCTTAACAAGAATGGCCTAGGGAAAAAATACACATACCGTTGTAATCGGGCGGGTTTCTACTTCCAGACGCAGCAGGAATTTTTGGGCTTGGTCAAACCGTTCGCGAGATACGGGAGTTTGAAGCTAAGAAATGGTTGAGTAGGCAAGAAATTTTTCGCACTTCTGCTGCTCCAAACGCTTAACCAGAATGGCCTAGAGGAAAAATACACATACCGTTGTAATCGGGCTAGTTTCTAATTTCAGACGCAGCAGGAATTTTTGAGCTTGGTCAAACTTTTCGCGAGATATGGGAGTTTGAAGCTAAGAAATGGTTGAGAAAACAACAAATTTTTCGCAATTCTGCTGCTCCAAACGCATAACCAGAATGGCCTAGGGAAAAAATACACATACCGTTGTAATCGGGCTAGTTTCTACTTTCAGACGCAGCAGGAATTTTTGGGCTTGGTCAAACCGTTCGCGAGATACGGGAGTTTGAAGCTAAGAAATGGTTGAGAAGGCAAGAAATTTTTCGCACTTCTGCTGCTCCAAACGCTTAACCAGAATGGCCTAGGGAAAAAATACACAAACCGTTGTAATCGGGCGATTATCTACTTGCAGATGCAGGAGTAATTTTTGGGTTTGGTTAATCCGTTCGCGAGATATGGGAGTTTGAAGCCAAGAAATGGTTCAGCAGACAAGAAATTCTTCCCAATTCTGCTGCTCCAAACGCTTAACCAGAATGGCCTTGGGGAAAAATACACATACCGTTGTAATCGGGCGAGTTTCTATTTTCAGACGCAACAGGAATTTTTGGGTTTGGTCAATCCGTTCGCGAGATATGGCAGTTTGAAGCTAAGAAATGGTTGAGAAGACAACAAATTTTGCGCACTTCTGCTGCTCCAAACGCTTAACCAGAATGGCCTAGGGAAAAAATACACATACCGTTGTAATCGGGCGGGTTTCTACTTCCACACGCAGCAGGAATTTTTGGGTTTGGTCAATCCGTTCGCGAGGTATGGGAGTTTGAAGCTAAGAAATGGTTGAGAAGACAACAAATTTTGCGCAATTCTGCTGCCCCAAACGCTTACCAAGAAGGGCCTAGGGAAAAAATACATATACCGTTGTAATCGAGCGAGCTTCTACTTTCAGACGCAGCAGGAATTTTTGGGTTTGGTCAATCCGTTCGCGAGAAATGGGAGTTTGAAGCTATGAAATGGTAGAGAAGGCAACAAATTTTTCGCACTTCTGCGGCTACAGACGCTTAACCAGAATGGCCTAGGGAAAAAATACACATACCGTTGTAATCGGGCGAGTTTCTACTTTCAGACGCACCAGGAATTTTTGAGCTTGGTCAAACCGTTCGCGAGATATGGGAGTTTGAAGCTAAGAAATGGTTGAGAAGACAACACATTTTGCGCACTTCTGCTGCTCCAAACGCTTAACAAGAATGGCCTAGGGAAAAAATACACATACCGTTGTAATCGGGCGGGTTTCTACTTCCAGACGCAGCAGGAATTTTTGGGTTTGGTCAATCCTTTCGCGAGATATGGGAGTTTGAAGCTAAGAAATGGTTGAGAAGACAACAAATTTTGCGCAATTCTGCTGCCCCAAACGCTTACCAAGAAGGGCCTAGGGAAAAAATACACATACCGTTGTAATCGGGCGGGTTTCTACTTCCATACGCAGCAGGAATTTTTGGGTTTGGTGAATCCGTTCGCGAGATATGGGAGTTTGAAACCAAGAAATGGTTCAGCAGACAAGAAATTCTTCCCAATTCTGCTGCTCCAAACGCTTAACCAGAATGGCCTTGGGAAAAAATACACATACCGTTGTAATCGGGCGAGTTTCTATTTTCAGACGCAACAGGAATTTTTGGGTTTGGTCAATCCGTTAGCGAGATATGGCAGTTTGAAGCTAAGAAATGGTTCAGAAGACAACAAATTTTGCGCACTTCTGCTGCTCCAAACGCTTAACCAGAATGGCCTAGGGGAAAAATACACATACCGTTGTAATCGGGCGAGTATCTACTTTCAGATGCAAGAGGAATTTTTGGGCTCGGTCAATCCGTTCGAGAGATATGGGTGTTTGAAGCTAAGAAATGGTTGAGAAGACAACAAATTTTGCTCACTTCTGCTGCTCCAAACGCTTAACAAGAATGGCCTAGGGAAAAAATACACATACCGTTGTAATCGGGCGAGTACCTACTTTCAGATGCAAGTGGAATTTTTGGGCTCGGCCAATTCGTTCGCGAGATATGGGAGTTTGAATCTAAGGAATGGTTGAGAAGGCAACAAATTTCTCGCAATTCTGCTGCTCCAAACGCTTAACCAGAATGGCCTAGGGAAAAAATACAAATACCGTTGCAATCGGGCTAGTTTCTACTTTCAGACGCAGCAGAAATTTTTGGGCTTGGTCAATCCTTTCGCGAGATATGGGAGTTTGAAGCTAAGAAATGGTTGAGAAGGCAACAAATTTTTCGCACTTCTGCTTCTCCGAACGCGTAACCAGAATGGCCTAGGGAAAAGGAACACATACCGTTGTAATCGGGAGAGTTTCTACCTTCAGATGCAAGAGGAATTTTTGGGCTTGTCAATCCGTTCGCGAGATATGGGCGTTTGAAGCTAAGAAATGGTTGAGAAGGCAACAAATTTCTCGCAATTCTGCTGCTCCAAACGCTTAACCAGAATGGCCTAGAGGAAAAATACACATACCGTTGTAATCGGGCTAGTTTCTAATTTCAGACGCAGCAGGAATTTTTGAGCTTGGTCAAACTTTTCGCGAGATATGGGAGTTTGAAGCTAAGAAATGGTTGAAAAAACAACAAATTTTGCGCAATTCTGCTGCTCCAAACGCTTAACCAGAATGGCCTTGGGAAAAAATACACATACCGTTGTAATCGGGCTAGTTTCTAATTTCAGACGCAGCAGGAATTTTTGAGCTTGGTCAAACTTTTCGCGAGATATGGGAGTTTGAAGCTAAGAAATGGTTGAGAAGGCAACAAATTTTGCGCACTGCTGCTGCTCCAAACGCTTAACCAGAATGGCCTAGGGAAAAAATGCACATACCGTTGTAATCGGGCGAGTTTCTACTTTCAGACGCAGCAAGAATTTTTGAGCTTGGTCAAAACGTTCGCGAGATATGGGAGTTTGAAGCTAAGAAATGGTTGAGAAGACAACAAATTTTTCGCAATTCTGCTGCTCCAAACGCTTAACCAGAGTGGCCTAGAGAAGAAATACACATACCTTTGTAATCGGGCGAGTTTCTAATTTCAGACGCAACAGGAATTTTTGGGTTTGGTCAATCCGTTCGCGAGATATGGGAGTTTGAAGCTAAGAAATGGTTGAGAAGACAACAAATTTTGCGCACTCCTGCTGCTCCAAACGCTTAACAAGAATGGCCAAGGGAAAAAATACACATACCGTTGTAATCGGGCGGGTTTCTACTTCCAGACGTAGCAGGAATTTTTGGGTTTGGTCAATCCGTTCGCGAGATATGGGAGTTTGAAGCTAAGAAATGGTTGAGAAGGCAACAAATTTTTCGCAATTCTGCTGCTCCAAACGCTTAACCAGAATGGCCTAGGGAAAAAATACACATACCGTTGTAATCAGGCTAGTTTCTACTTTCAGACGCAGCAGGAATTTTTGGGCTTGGTCAAACCGTTCGCGAGATACGGGAGTTTGAAGCTAAGAAATGGTTGAGAAGGCAAGAAATTTTTCGCACTTCTGCTGCTCCAAACGCTTAACCAGAATGGCCTAGGGAAAAATACACAAACCGTTGTAATCGGGCGATTATCTACTTTCAGATGCAGGAGTAATTTTTGGGTTTGGTTAATCCGTTCGCGAGATATGGGAGTTTGAAGCCAAGATATGGTTCAGCAGACAAGAAATTCTTCCCAATTCTGCTGCTCCAAACGCTTAACCAGAATGGCCTAGGGAAAAAATACAAATACCGTTGCAATCGGGCTAGTTTCTACTTTCAGACGCAGCAGAAATTTTTGGGCTTGGTCAATCCTTTCGCGAGATATGGGAGTTTGAAGCCAAGAAATGGTTGAGAAGGCAACAAATTTTTCGCACTTCTGCTTCTCCGAACGCGTAACCAGAATGGCCTAGGGAAAAGGAACACATACCGTTGTAATCGGGAGAGTTTCTACCTTCAGATGCAAGAGGAATTTTTGGGCTTGTCAATCCGTTCGCGAGATATGGGCGTTTGAAGCTAAGAAATGGTTGAGAAGGCAACAAATTTCTCGCAATTCTGCTGCTCCAAACGCTTAACCAGAATGGCCTAGAGGAAAAATACACATACCGTTGTAATCGGGCTAGTTTCTAATTTCAGACGCAGCAGGAATTTTTGAGCTTGGTCAAACTTTTCGCGAGATATGGGAGTTTGAAGCTAAGAAATGGTTGAGAAAACAACAAATTTTTCGCAATTCTGCTGCTCCAAACGCTTAACCAGAATGGCCTAGGGAAAAAATACACATACCGTTGTAATCGGGCTAGTTTCTACTTTCAGACGCAGCAGGAATTTTTGGGCTTGGTCAAACCGTTCGCGAGATACGGGAGTTTGAAGCTAAGAAATGGTTGAGAAGGCATGAAATTTTTCGCACTTCTGCTGCTCCAAACCCTTAACCAGAATGGCCTAGGGAAAAAATACACAAACCGTTGTAATCGGTCGATTATCTACTTTCAGATGCAGGAGTAATTTTTGGGTTTGGTTAATCCGTTCGCGAGATATGGGAGTTTGAAGCCAAGAAATGGTTCAGCAGACAAGAAATTCTTCCCAATTCTGCTGCTCCAAACGCTTAACCAGAATGGCCTTGGGGAAAAATACACATACCGTTGTAATCGGGCGAGTTTCTATTTTCAGACGCAACAGGAATTTTTGGGTTTGGTCAATCCGTTCGCGAGGTATGGGAGTTTGAAGCTAAGAAATGGTTGAGAAGACAACAAATTTTGCGCAATTCTGCTGCCCCAAACGCTTACCAAGAAGGGCCTAGGGAAAAAATACATATACCGTTGTAATCGAGCAAGCTTCTACTTTCAGACGCAGCAGGAATTTTTGGGTTTGGTCAATCCGTTCGCGAGAAATGGGAGTTTGAAGCTATGAAATGGTAGAGAAGGCAACAAATTTTTCGCACTTCTGCGGCTACAGACGCTTAACCAGAATGGCCTAGGGAAAAAATACACATACCGTTGTAATCGGGCGAGTTTCTACTTTCAGACGCATCAGGAATTTTTGAGCTTGGTCAAACCGTTCGCGAGATATGGGAGTTTGAAGCTAAGAAATGGTTGAGAAGACAACACATTTTGCGCACTTCTGCTGCTCCAAACGCTTAACAAGAATGGCCTAGGGAAAAAATACACATACCGTTGTAATCGGGGCGGGTTTCTACTTCCAGACGCAGCAGGAATTTTTGGGTTTGGTCAATCCTTTCGCGAGATATGGGAGTTTGAAGCTAAGAAATGGTTGAGAAGACAACAAATTTTGCGCAATTCTGCTGCCCCAAACGCTTACCAAGAAGGGCCTAGGGAAAAAATACACATACCGTTGTAATCGAGCGAGTTTCTACTTTCAGACGCAGCAGGATTTTTTGGGTTTGGTCAATCCGTTCGCGAGAAATGGGAGTTTCAAGCTATGAAATGGTAGAGAACGCAACAAATTTTGCGC